>NC_091537.1:46984621-47287651 GCF_042242935.1 Bactrocera oleae | reverse complement strand
TGCACACCGATTTCGCCCATTTTCACACTATAACATAGAAATATGAGAAGAATGTTATGTACCGAATTTGGTTGAAATTGGTTAAGCAGAAGGTTATAAAGTCATCTCATACCATCCCAGAGATAAAATTTAATTTTATATGGGGAGTGGGCGGGGTTCACACTGTAGGTAGAGGTTCTAAAAACATTTGCTTCCAGTGAATTTTGTTATTATCCATTAGCGGTTTAGGAGACTTAAAAAAAAAATTTAACTGCAGATGCCCCTCCCAGTGGTCCGATTACACCCATCTGCAATACCATCCGTCTCACGGTACCGAGAAACATGTCTACCAAGTTTCATAAAGATATCTCAATTTTTACTCAGGTTAGAGCTTGCACGGACGGACAGACCGGATTTCAACTCGTCTCTTAATTCTGATCATTTATATATACATAACCCTATATTTAACTCGATTAGTTTTAGGTGATACAAACAACCGTTAGGTGAACAGAACTATTATACTCTGTAGCAACAGGTTGCGAGAGTATAAAAAGGAAAATAAACAATACACCAATGGCAGGAAAGAAATAACACATTATTAGTTTTTCGTGTAGAATCCCTTTTCGCAGTTCATTCGCATATAACTCATTTATGCGTTGGCCTAAGGCCTCCACTTCAAAAAAAAGTTCTACGCAGAAAAAAAATTTGGTACACTTCGATGTTAGATCGACCAGGGTTATTCTTTTAAAGCGCAGATGAAGGCCGCCATGACAAAAAGGAGTTCTAAGCGAAAATATAACAGTCATGGGGAGTATAACATCATCTTTAAACTGAATATTCTCTAACGGATATTATTACTGCTACTTTTGAAACAAACAGTTTTATTATCTTGGAGCAATTTTTTTATATTTTTTTTTAGGTTTTGGATTCTTTTATTTGGGGTATAATCTGCTTTATTTCTCTCAGTTCATTTACAAAAGATTTCGATGAGGTGACAATGGTTATTTGTCATTCTTAACCCTTTTGTTATTGTGTGAATTGTTATAACTGAACAATAAGTAAAATATTGAAATAAACCTATTTTTGCGCTATATAATGTAAAATGAATATGTGCAAACGAGTTCGTGAAGTGATTGAGGACATAAAAGTGAAGAGTGAGTGTAAAATTCATTTAAAATCGGAAAAATACGTACTTTAGATTTATTTGAAATTTTCAATTATAACCTGTAATATATCGGTAACCCGTTACCATTTTATTCCCGCAATCCTGGACACTATTCAAAAGTTGGTAAATGTATAGTTTAGGTGCGGAAAGGAGTTCGACGCGATTGGATTATGAGCACCCGATTTTGGACCAGGGTTATTTTTTTAAACCGCGGTCGAATGCCGCCAGTGCAGAAAGGAGTTACCACGCAATAGAATCTGTGCAAAGTGTGTAATTATACCCTGAACAGGGTATATTAAGTTTGCCACGGAGACCCTTTAAAATATACACATAAATGATCAGCATGATGAGCTGAGTTGATTTAGCCATGTCCGTCTGTCTGTATATATACAAACTAGTCCCTCAGTTTTTAAGCTATCGATCTGAAATTTTGCACCAGTCATTTTCTCACAAAGAAGCTGCTCATTTGTCGGAACGATATCGAACCACTAAGGCATATAGCTGTCATACAAACTGAACAATCGGAATCAAGTGTTTGTATGGGAAACTCTTTCATTTGTCGAGTTATCTTCACGAAATTAGGCACGGAATCTTCTTTAAAGCAACAATTTAATCTCCGAAGAAATTATTCAAATCGGGTGACTATAGCATATAGCTGCCATACAAACTGAACAATCGGAATGAAGTGCTTGTATGGAAAACTCTTTCATTTGACGAGGTATCTTCACGAAATTAGGCACGAGTTATCGCTTAAGGCAACAAATGGGAAAACTTTAGTTTAGCGTCCCACGATTTCAGGGTTAATACGGATATGGTTGGATAGAGGAGATTCTCCAGATCATGAATATATATAATTATTGCCGCCGGAAACTTATAGTTTTCGAGATATTCGCATTTTAAGTTGAAAATTTCACAAATTTTATTTTACAATTTCTCGATTTATGGTTAACTTTTCTTTCATGTTATGCACTTATTATACACTAACACTTCACTAAAATGTTTCTACATATTTTTTTTATATTAAATATTTAAATATTTGCTTTAAATAAGCATTTTATTTTTACACAATTTTCGTTATATGAACAATCACAAATGGGTTCCATGTTGTCAGATAATAAGTGTTGCCATATCCAAACGAATGAAAGCAATCAAAATAAATAAAAAACCCAATTACCCTCTACAAAATATTATGAACTAAATTTTCCATTTTAATAAAAGAAAAAGGTTTTATGGCTTAAACGTATGTTTTATTGCATCAGATAATTTCACAAATGGATCATGATGCTGATTTGCCATATTTTTACGCCATCATATAACGAAAATTGTGTAAAAGTAAAATGCTTATTTAAAGCAAATACTTAAATATTTAATATAAATTAAAGGTCGGCTTTAGAATAACGTCCCAGGCTTTCCGGGATAAAATGGCTATATCTATATACATATTCTTGATCTGGAGGATCTCCTCTCTCCGCCCATACCCATTTCATCACCGGAAGCCTGGGACGTTATACTAAAGTTTTCCCTAAAATAAATATGTAGAAACATTGAAGTGAAGTGTTAGTGTATAATAAGTGCATAATATGAAAGAAAAGTTAACCATAAATCGAGAAATTGTTTCCGGCGGCAATAATTATATAATATATATTCGTGATCTGGAGAATCTCCTATATCCAACTATACCTGAGCGGTCGGCATTCATCCGTACTGTGTCGAGGCCAAAACTCCAAGCTTAGAAAAATTAAACAGGGTGTTCCACAGGGCGGTGTCCTCTCCCCCACTACTGTTTAATTTCTACATTTCGATACTCCCCCAACCATCAGCGGGAATTTCCGTGACCTCGTACGCTGATGACTGCACGATATTGTCGTCGGGCAATGGAATCGATGGCATGTGCTCAAAAGTAAACTGCTACCACTCCGACCTTTCTCGCTTCTTCTCTGCAAGGAGTCTGCTGGTTTCGCAGAAACCACCCCTGCAGTCGTTTGTTTGAAGCGGAAACGACTCCTAGGAACATCAAGAGGTCATTCCTTGATTACGTCGACGACATCAGACAGTACGCCGACCGGAATTTGGACGCAACGAACTACAGACAAGTACTGACCGCCATTCACAGTGGAGCCATTAACACCTTCATCGACTCCCTCTCAGTGAATGGCGTACTAGAAGTCAAACCACCACCCATAGCAGAAGTAGAGCTCGAGTTGCCTCGCGAAACCAGAGTGACCCCCGCGCAACTTCGTTCTGGTTATTGTAGCAGGTTAATCTCCTACTTATCCAGAATAGATCCCGACATTCTAAAGATATGTCCTGCGTGCAATGAGGCTCCGCATGATACTAACCACCTCTTTGCATGCCCAACAAACCCAACTCATCTAACACCCTTTTCCCTATGGTCCGACTCCGTCGAAACAGCCAGTTTCTTGGGCCTCCCGTAAGATGACCGCGACGACAACCAAATTATCACTTATCATCCAAGCGAGGACTAGATAACCGTTACAACAACAACAACCACAACTACTACATTCATTCAGTCAATTAATTCTTTGTTTACAAGCCTTTTGAAGTTGACGTGTTACGAGTATTTTTTTAATATGGAAAATATTAAATATATATTTGTTTTGAAAGGTTTACAACCAAAAGAAATTTATGAACAATTGTTAGAAGTGTATAAGGAGTCCTCACCTTCAAAACGCACCGTTGAATTTTTGGCTGGTGAATTTAAACGTGGTCGTACTGGCTTGAAGGCCATCCACACGAAGGACGACCAAAAACCGCAACCACGCCAGAAATCATTGATCAAGTTCATAATATTGTTAGTAAAGATCCAAGTTTGACTAAGAGTGAAATTGCTATAGGCATCTCAGACGAACGAGTACGTCATATTTTAGATGGGGATCAATTCAACAAAAACTGAATCGAAAATAAATTTCTTAGAATAATTTGGAGCATTTTAAGCAGAACTAAGCCGATTTCTTGTTTCGTTTTTAAACTATGGATGATACTTGGATCTACCACCATAATCCCAAATTGAACCAAAACGTTCACAAAGAACTGAAGCTGGTTGTTCAGCTCCAAAGCAGGTGAAGTCACAACGATCAGCAAAGAAGGTTATGGCATCAGTTTTTTTGGAGTGCATTGATTATCTTCAGAAAGATAAAACAATCAACTCTGAATATTATTGCAGCCTTTTGGATCAGCTGGATGAACAAATTTGTGAGAAAAGACCTAGTTTGCAGCACAAAAATTAATTTCTCATCAGGGCAATGCACCTGCTCACAAAGGTTTTTTAACAATGACAAATTAAATAAAGGATTGCTGGAGTATCCACCGTATTTACCAGATTTGACTTCCAGCGACTCCTACCTCTTCAGAAACCTGAAACAAGTCCTTTGTGGAATGCGGTTTTCGTCGAATGAAGAGCTATTAAAGCCATAGACGGGTATTATGCAGAGCTTTCGGAAAATCATTATAGGGATTATAGGGATCCTAAAATTATTGGTGGATCATTGGAATTAGTATATTGAAGTTTAGTTAGATTATATACAAGCAATATGTATATATAGCGCAGAAAACTTATAGTTTTGGATATTCCCGCTCAAAGTCGAGTTGTTCATTTGCAAAATATGGGTATGGTAACACTTATTATTGGTTTGCAAGCAACCTTTTTGTTATTGTGCAAATAAGTAAAATTTAAGAAAACTATAATGATAATTTGAAACTATTTATGATTAAATAAATGTGCAAAAGCTATTTAATCATGTGTTAGTGCATATAATATTGAATAATTTAAGTGTAAAATTCATAAAACATAGAAAAATTAAATACTTTAATTTGTGAATTTTTGGACTTTATATCTGGAAAACTATAAATATCTTTCGGCTAAATGTATATATATTCTTAATTTGGAGAGCAATCTCTATCCGCCTATACGCTTTTTATCATGGACAATGCTATACTGAAGCCCAGCCATGTTTTTTCTTAGGATTTTACACATATATTTTTCACTTTTATATTTACTAACACTACATTAATTCGTTTCCACACATCTATTTTATATTAATTAGTGCTAAAATAACTTTAATCAATAGTTAACTTTTATTCCATTATTTTTATTAACACAATAACGAAAGGGTTGCATTCTAACAAATAATCCGTGTTACCTTATCTACATATTTTACAAAGAAACCAAAAGTAAACAAGTAAGGAAGGGCTAAGTTCGGAAGTAACCGAACATTTTATACTCTCGCAAAGTCAAATGGTATACTCGTTTGAGATTTCTTTGTGGATTGACTGATATTTTCGTTAGAAGGTCAACTATAGCCACTGGGGTCCACATATTTAGTACTTAGGGGCTTGAACAGTTTTGGTTCGATTTAGACAATTTTTGGTCACAATTGGCATACTTTAAACGCATATTTCACGCAAAGTTTTACGCCGATATAATCATTGTTGCTTGATCTGCATACTGGAAAGTGAAAACATCAGATGGAATTTAAAATGCGGTTTTATGGGAAATAGGCGTGGTTGCACACCGATTTCGCCCATTTTCACACTATAACATAGAAATATGAGAAGAATGTTATGTACCGAATTTGGTTGAAATTGGTTAAGCAGATCTCAAGATATGGGTTTTCACCTAAAAGTGGGATGTGCCACGACCACTGTCTAATTTTGAACGCGGTTCCTATAAAGTCATCTCATACCATCCCAGAGATAAAATTTAATTTTATATGGGGAGTGGGCGGGGTTCACACTGTAGGTAGAGGTTCTAAAAACATTTGCTTCCAGTGAATTTTGTTATTATACCATTAGCGGTTTAGGAGACTTAAAAAAAAAAATTTAACTGCAGATGCCCCTCCCAGTGGTCCGATTACACCCATCTGCAATACCATCCGTCTCACGGTACCGAGAAACATGTCTACCAAGTTTCATAAAGATATCTCAATTTTTACTCAAGTTAGAGCTTGCACGGACCATTTTATTCCCGCAATCCTGGACACTATTCAAAAGTTGGTAAATGTATAGTTTAGGTGCGGAAAGGAGTTCGACGCGATTGGATTATGAGCACCCGATTTTGGACCAGGGTTATTTTTTTAAACCGCGGTCGAATGCCGCAAGTGCAGAAAGGAGTTACCACGCAATAGAATCTGTGCAAAGTGTGTAATTATACCCTGAACAGGGTATATTAAGTTTGCCACTGAGGCCCTTTAAAATATATATATAAATGATCAGCATGATGAGCTGAGTTGATTTAGCCATGTCCGTCTGTCTGTATATATACAAACTAGTCCCTCAGTTTTTAAGCTATCGATCTGAAATTTTGCACCAGTCATTTTCTCACAAAGAAGCTGCTCATTTGTCGGAACGATATCGAACCACTAAGGCATATAGCTGTCATACAAACTGAACAATCGGAATCAAGTGTTTGTATGGGAAACTCTTTCATTTGCCGAGTTATCTTCACGAAATTAGGCACGGAATATTCTTTAAAGCAACAATTTAATCTCCGAAGAAATTATTCAAATCGGGTGACTATAGCATATAGCTGCCATTCAAACTGAACAATCGGAATGAAGTGCTTGTATGGAAAACTCTTTCATTTGACGAGGTATCTTCACGAAATTAGGCACGAGTTATCGCTTAAGGCAACAAATGGGAAAACTTTAGTTTAGCGTCCCACGATTTCAGGATTTTAATACGGATATGGTTGGATAGAGGGGATTCCCCAGATTATGAATATATATAATTATTGCCGCCGGAAACTTATAGTTTTCGAGATATTTGCATTTTAAGTTGAAAATTTCACAAATTTTATTTTACAATTTCTCGATTTATGGTTAACTTTTCTTTCATATTATGCACTTATTATACACTAACACTTCACTAAAATGTTTCTACATATTTATTTTATATTAAATATTTAAATATTTGCTTTAAATAAGCATTTTATTTTTACACAATTTTCGTTATATGAACAATAACAAATGGGTTCCATGTTGTCAGATAATAAGTGTTGCCATATCCAAACGAATGAAAGCAATCAAAATAAATAAAAAACCCAATTACCCTCTACAAAATATTATGAACTAAATTTTCCATTTTAATAAAAGAAAAAGGTTTTATGGCTTAAACGTATGTTTTATTGCATCAGATAATTTCACAAATGGATCATGATGCTGATTTGCCATTTTTACGCCATCATATAACGAAAATTGTGTAAAAATAAAATGCTTATTTAAAGCAAATACTTAAATATTTAATATAAATTAAGGGTCGGCTTTAGAATAACGTCCCAGGCATTCCGGGATAAAATGGGTATGGGCGGATAGAGGAGATCCTCCAGATCAAGAATATATATATAGATATAGCCGCGGGAAACTTAGTTTTCGAGATATTTACGTTTAAAGTTGAAAATTTCAACTATTTAAAGAACGTATTTTTGCCATTTAAAATGAATTATACACTTATATTTTTCACTTTTATATCCACTAACACTTGACTAATTCGTTTTTAGAATTTTTTTTATATTAGATGCTGCAAAAATAGCTTTATTTCAATATTTAAATCATTCTTCAATTTTAAAACGCCAACGCAAAAAGAAGTTCTACAAGAAAAACTAATATTGTCATAGAGGGTTTAACATAATACTTAACATCAATGCTTGGTAATAGTTTATTTCTCTAGGTTTTGGATTCTTGTATTTGGGGTATTATCTGTTTTAATTTCTTTCAGTTCAATTACGAAAGATGTCAATAAGGTAACACTAATTATTTGAAATTTTGCAACCCTTTTGTTATTGTCAGAATTAATAGAATTTAACAATAATTTTATTATTGAATTAAACTATTTTTGCACTATATAATGTAAAATAAATGTGTACAAACGAATTAGTAAAGTGTTAGTGGATATAAAAGTGGAAAATGTAAGTGTATAACTCATTTGAAATCGAAAAAATTCGTACTTTAAATAGTCGAAATTTTAAACTTTAAACCCAAATATCTCGAAAACTATAGGTTACCCGGGGCTATATCTATACATATTCTTGATCTGGAGGATCTCCTCTCTCCGCCCATACCCATTTCATCACCCGAAGCTTGGGACGTTATACTAAAGTTTTCCCTAAAATAAATATGTAGAAACATTGAAGTGAAGTGTTAGTGTATAATAAGTGCATAATATGAAAGAAAAGTTAACCATAAATCGAGAAATTGTTTCCGGCAGCAATAATTATATATATTCGTGATCTGGAGAAAATCCTATATCCAACTATACCCCTCTTAACCTTGAAATCGTGGTATGCTAAACTAAAGCCGATCCCAACAAATTATTCTCCGCAGAAATTGGTCAGATCAGCTACCAAACAAATTGAACGTTCGAAATCAAGTTATTGTAAGGGTCTTTGTATTTGTGAAAGTTATTATAGCTTTGGTTCAACCGAAGTTAACGTTTTTTCTTGTTTTTTGTAATTTGAAAAATAAAAAAAATTATTGAAAATATCAACTTTCCTCTCACGGATTTGTAGTCTTTGTTGGGGGACCTAAACTATAAATTTACCAAAATCCCTTTAGATTGAAATATTATTAACGCTAACAAAGAACCACACCGATTGATATCCAAATATTTAATTTCCATGACTACATATAAGATCTACCAAAATTAGGAGTTACCCTTATCAACAAACTTCATTTAGTATCGTTCTTTCTATTCCAAATTTAAATACACACAAAAAAGAAAACAATTTTATAAAAATAAATTTTTCTATCATTCGCGACTGACCTTGACAAAGACTTTTATACCATACAACTTAAAATTTTTTGCACTAAGAACAAATAGGATCAAAATTTCCTAATGACTGGTTACTCAAATACACAGAGTTATTTTAACCATTGCAATTGCCTAGGTTAAGAATTTTCATAAAATTTTTTCGGAATTACATACGTATTTTCAATTATTTCCTGTATAACCCGCAATATAGGCAATTACTTTTACGACATATTAGTTATACAACTAGACGGATCAAATCTGTCACCAGGTCAAAGCATATAATCCATTGATATATACAGTTGTAAAATGCACCTTTTAAAAATGTGTTTATATATATAAATTGACAATCACTAGTGTTACTCCATTAAGAAACACACTTTGCACTTATTTACCCCCCTTTTCAGTGTTCAAGATCAACGTTCACTCACGATCAACTTATAATGTCGACGACCCACAAATTTTCCAATTTTACATAAAATAAAAAGTTGTGTCTGCATTTACGCACTCTTCACATACTTAGCAAAATGGCGACTTTTGAACTAACATCACAAAAAATTTATAACACATAAGGCAATAGATATAATCGATTTTGAAAAAAATCTAATTTTACTGATAGACTTATAATCGACACTTTTGAAACCGACAAATATTACTGCCAGTCTCTGCTAGCAATAGTTGTTATCTCACATTGCCAATATAGCAGAATTTAAGTAAGATTATATGAATCAATTTCTACTTATATCTCTTCTTACTAAATTGTAATTAACACAACACAAAAAGAGACATAAAAATATTTATCAGAAAATATAACGATAAAACTTTAGTATAGCATCCCCCAATTTCAACGATAAAATGGGTTTAGGCAACTAGAAAATGTTCTCCAGATCAAGATTATATAAGTTAACATTAGTTTATACAACAACTAAAATAATATATATATATATGTCAGCTAAAAAACTCAAATTCATGCCCTTCATGCCGAAATGCTTACTGCGTTCATTTGCATATAAATACCTTAATCATTATTATCACCAACAAGAGCGCATAGCAACAGCTTAACTCTTTGATGGGTGACATTCAAAAGGTGATGCAGAAAAAAATTAATAGTGTTACTGTTCCACTAGAAGTTGTAGTTGCAATCATAAAGCTGCTCACAGCAATATCACCAGAGGAGTAAGATCGCATAGGAACAGCGACATATTTCCTCTTATAAAGAAAGCCCCAAATAAATTGTTACTGCACCCATATAGAAAATGCAGCGAAATATATGTCTGGGCTTTAGCTTAATTACAAGAGATGTTAAGTAGACGTGCACATTAATAACTACGTTTTCAACTGGCGCCCAACTCAAGAAACGAGGACCTTAAAAAAACCAAAGACGTCCAAATTCTGAATCACATGACATAAGGAATCCCAAAGGACTATGATCAAACAAATTCATTATAACTAGGACTATTTAAAAATAGTGAGTGATTATTGAAAAAATTTTCAAGGGGATATCTAAACGTTTAAAAATTATATATAATAAAAGAACCTTAAGTTTGCAATAATTAAAAGATTAATAACAAAGCAAAAGATTTTGCATATTGGAGTACTATATGACTGCTTTCAAAGGAATCTAATTTCCAATTAAAATAAAGTTTTGCGTGAATTCCATTGTGTTATAACAAAGGTTTTCGGAACAAATGTTAGCGTTTAATGGAATAACCTTATATTATGTTCGCACCGAATCCTCTTGAAAACACAATTTGTGGATTGTGGAACCAAAGTCGTTCTGATCGAAATTGTGTGTTTTCGATGAGTTTTCATTGACAGTTCACATTTGTTATTTATTTATTTATTTATTTTATACGGTCATCTGATGGGTAATATGACAGTCATAGTTGAAAAAATTTTGTCAGCGCGCATAACAAAGTTTCTATCATTTTCTTAAGATCCTTGTTTTCTTTTTGTTTGTTTGTTTTGTTTTTTCTGAGTCATTGCTGACCATAAATCCGTCATAGCTGAAAATTGTCAGTTATGACTGAAACGCTATCAGAAGTGAAAAATTCTTTTGCGTAGTAGATAACATAATTTTTATTTCTTAAATAAATTTCAAACTTTTAATCAAACTAAGTTACAATAATAGACTTAAATATAAAAAGGAATGCAACAAAATATATAATAATATATGAATATATAAAAATAAATTTTCACTTGATGCTATCTCCTCCTCTCAATAGATCTTCATACGTCTTTCTCCAATCCGAATTTAAAAATTCAAACGTAAATTAACAGTGCTGACATATCAAATTTGAGTGTATTGGTGAACCCATCAGCAGTTTCTTGTAGGGTACGTTTAGGCCAATTATAAAATGTAAACAAATTGTCAACTGACATTTAGGGCTGGCAAAATATGTCTTCTAATAATACCGATTTAACTAGAGCAGGCACCGATTATAATAAGTGGAATATAAGTTTTCAAGGGGTTTTCAGCGAAAACTGTGTTTTCGTTTGACGGATTTTGTATGGATGAAAACACAAGTTTTCGCGTAAAAACCTCTTTTGTCTATGAAAACACGAATTTTGTTCGGTTCGACCATAGTGTTAGAAATAACCATAACGCATATTACTTCCGGTATTTAAATTAATTTCGTGTGAATCATAAAATTGAGAAAAAAAAAGTTGGTATACCGTCCCAGGCTTTCGGGGATAAAATGAGTATATGAGGCTGGCTAGATGAGTTACGCCTCCCCCCTCCATACACGCCACTGCGCGCCAACACACCACATCAACACGATCCACAACAGACATCACACCACTCAGACCACCCACACATACACATTACATCACACCACAACTCTACACAACTCAACACTCAAAAGGGGCTAACAGAGGACCAAATCTTGCCTTTTTCGTTAGCAATTCAAGCGATCAAGACGTGAAACTTTTCCGCCCTTTTTGCGCCCGTATATTTTTTTTATATCAGCCGTGACCGTGCCTGTTTGGTTTTTTTTGTTACGCAACAGTGGAAACAAGGTGAGTGCGTAACCGAAACAATTATTTATTGGTCCTTCGAGCCATAGTGAGCGGCACTATGGAGTGAATAAAAGAAAGAAAAAAAAAGTGCTGTGAGAAACAAAGTGTGGCTAAACGTTAAAATACACACGAAAAAAAAACGACATAAGGGCTGTGCAGTGCAGTATATATAGAAAACAAAAAAAAAACAAAAAAAAAGACATAGGTGCTGTGCAGTGCAGTGAAAAAAAACACATATATACACATACAAAAAAAAAAAAAAAAAAAAAAAAAAAAGGTTCTACATAGATAGAAGTGCAGTGCAGTGGAGTGACATACATATACACATAGAAAACAAAAAGAACAGAAGAAGGTGAGTGAAGTGAAGTGGCACAAGCATATATACATAACAAAACAAAAACAAGAGAAAGCTATAAAACCCTTCACAGGTGCATTTCTTTTAGTAACTACTATATGTATGCCTACATTTGAAAACGTGACTTGACAACGGTTTGCATCCAACGGAAAGCATTTTGCCAGTTCTTTCTAGCCAGGTTCTTTGCTATAAACAATCTTCTTTTCGAATTAAAGTTAGTTATTGAGGTAAATAGATCTTTCAGACATTTACATAAATTTTAATTTTTTAAGCTGATTGATTATTCACATTAAATTAATGGAAAACAAAACAAATTATAATATTTATAGAAATTAGAAAATATATAACATATAATAATATTTATTATTCTATAATACTTTTTGATATGATATATAAATTACAATAATTACATCTATGACTTACACTTTATATTATAATACAAACTTAAAGTTAATAATATTAAATCTAACATATATCTATATATATAATATATCTATTTTCTAAAGCTTAAAAATATTCCGTCATGGTCACTATATGGTGTTTCATATGTGATACATGAGGTCATTGCAGAATCCATGTTTGTCAATCTAGTGCTGTTTCCTGTTTTGTTGTGGCGACCTTAGCCAATGAAGATTGAAATCCTAACTGTTGCAATCGAGCCTCCAAATCATCAGTTGCTGTTAGGCGACATATGTTAAAGTCACCAACTGTTCAGTTATCTGACGGATATTATTTTCCACTTGGTTTCTAAATTCCGGAAGTCTATAGCGGGGGTTCCTGTACACAAGTGATATGGAAACTGTTGAATTGTTTACGTTTGACAGTTGGTAAACGTTTGTTGAACCGGTGTCGTTTCTTGAAAATGATCCTTCTGATAGACCTGGGCACCTATCTTGCTTGTAGTATATTATAAGGCCGTTGGCAGGGCGTCGTCGGGATGATCTTGTTTCTCCATCAAGGCGTGCAATAACACTGTAGCCTTCTATTGGGAACTCTTCTTGAGGTAAGGCTCATGTCTCGGCAAAGCACAGAATATCAGCAGAACAAATCAGCTTGTCTGATCTGATATCTTCAATATGCTTGTTAAGGCTCATTACATTTTTATAACAAATATCTAGACGTTGTTCCGATTTTTCAGTCAAAAATCTGTAGCATGTTGTCAATGCTCCTTCTGTCTTCAACCTATTAAGTTGAGTTTTAATTGGATCCTGCGGTCCAAATGGGTTTGGGGGAGAAAATGTCCCGATTATATACAATCCATTGGCACTTGTGGCTCTGCTACATCCTACATATAAAGCTGATCTGCTTACTCTACCCTCTAGATGAACAGCAACTTGTGTGTATGTTCCACCTTGACTTTTATGTATCGTGCTGAAGCCATAGCTGGAATGACCGGAAACTGTCTGCGTTCTGTGGTTATTTGCTCATTTCTCTTGTATTGGAATGATCGGACCACGCTCATGATTGGTGTCCAATCTGCATTGCGACTGTGAGGCTGCTTGGAACGTGCAAAGCTTCCAACTCTTGATTCTGCGAATTTTATCCATAGTCGCACCACTGAACTTTCAGATCTATGTGATTCGGAATCAACCTGCATTAGTTCCCCCCTAGCACCATTGACGAGACCATCACTTATGCTTATGTTGACTGTCACCATATATTTGATCGAAGTCTTGAGCTGCAATGTATAAAGCATTCCTTGTGTTTCCGATGGCTTAAAAGACTTCACAGCTTCTAAAATGTTTTCCCTCCTGCGTTCTGTTAGGGAACTTGACTTAATTGTATTCTTCGCAGTCGAAATGAACTCCTCGGTCATCGTGTTCGCCAGTTTAGTTAAATTAAAATCATTTGCTCCAGCATTTGAATAAAATAGATGGATGGCTTCGTTCGGTATCTCATTAGAGGTCTTTTCCCTGCTTTTGATTATTTGGATGTCAGCGTGTGTCATATTTCCCTCTGACATGTTATTTAAAGCGATAGCAAATGCTTGATCTTCACGCTGGCGCATTATTTCAGTGAGCTCAAAGTACCGAAATTGATCCCAAAGCGGTGCTCCTGGAATTGTACTGTAATGATCATTCCTATTCGGCGCAAATATCCATCGATCTCCTACTGGCGGCAGCTGCTTTAAGTCACCAAACACGATAATTGGTATGCCTCCAAAGTAAGCGGTGCTCTTGAAAATTTGCTTTAGCCTGCAATCTAAATATGCAAACTCCTTTGCTCCAACCATTGAAATTTCGTCAATTATAATAAGCCTAATATCTATGAGATTGGCATGAATTGTGTTTAATGTGTCACTATTTAGTGGCCGAAGATCGCCGGAAGACTGGTTGACGGGGAGTGAAAAAACCGAATGAAGGGTTAGGCCCCCAATTCCAAATGCTGCTTTGCCAGTGGGTGCGCAGAGTAACACCTTGGCTGTTTCGGGGTTGGTTCCTGGTACACTATTAGCTCGCAATGTCAACGATTGATATATAGTTGTTATAAGCCGACTCTTGCCCACTCCAGCACCGCCTCCGACATTTTCGAAGAAGATTTCCCTTTTACTGACATTGTGCATTACATGAGCAAAATATTCCCTCTGTTTGCTGTTAAGTGACTGCACCATTGCCAGTAAATGGTCTTCTAATATTAGAGGTGGGAGTTTAATTAATCGAACCGCCTCTTCCTCTTCCTCTGTATTGTTGTGCTCTTGAAAAACATTAATGTTCAGCTCGATCATCAGCTGTTTCTTCCTCTGTGACATGAAGGTTTTCCAAAATCCGTTCTAGTTCGTTCGATGAAAATTTGTCATATTTGAGCTTATTCAGCTCAATTTGCTCCTTGTGTGAATTGCAAATACTCTCGACGTCATTATTTAATAAGTCTGTTTCCTCATTTCTCCATGGGTGAAACATCATGGCGGTTTCTCTGAAGAAATCGGCTCTTGAACTTTCAACGCTAAAACGTTTCCAACGCAGAATAAGGGCTTGCTTCCTTTTCCTTAGAAATCCTGATCCATCCTTTAATGCCATTGGAAGTGCAGCTGTCGTGTCATCCTCGTTCTCTACTTCGTTGTATTCTTCGTTTTTATCAGAAACATTTCTGCTTGTTTTGCAAAATCTGAACCATGCTGCAAAATCTGCTAAGCATAGTTCTTCCAATTAATCGGGCCTTTGAGAGTAGTGCTCCAGCACACTCGGCACATATATGTCCGTAGAGTCCTCCTGTAAAGCATTCAATTCAAGTCGGGTCTTTATCATCCTTACTCGGTTGTTTGGATGTGATGTATTTATAAATATTTCCCTATTACTAGCTTCTGATAGATGCAGTCCCAAAATATTATGAGCTGCTTCTTGAGCCGATATTTCCGATCCATTTACAAATTTGGTTCCGATGTGCTGCAGTTTTCTTTTAATGGATTTGGAATTTAATGTTGATACTCCTCTATTGGATTTATTTATATAATTAATGATATAGCTGCAGCAAGCGTATGCATCCAGAATGAATTGAATGTCCATATTTGCTCTATGCAATTTAAGGATATTTTTATTATAGGCATTTAGAAGCCTGTCTGAAAATTTTCTCTTTAGGAAAATGTGTGGCTTTTTTACAGATGAGCGAAGAGCAAGCTTGTATCCTTCATAGTCAGTGTTGATTCGTTCATCCGCTAAAAAATTTTCGAAGCAGTTCAACCGTACTATTTCTTCCTCTGGAAGATCCGTTAGAGTTAATAGTTCCTGTATTTTTTGGAATTGAGCTTTGTGTTGCTCAATAACTTCCTCATTCTCCAGAGGGAAAAGTTTTTCTGTCCGTGGCATCGGCGGATATGGCATGTTGAATCGGCACACTTGTTTTCCATGTAGATCTCTTAGGCAAGCTCGACCATGTCATGTTTTCTGTGTTTTTGATACTGAATGAATTCCAGTAAGTCCAAATCATCCCCATCGGTTGTGATGTGTCGATCGATGAATGTTTCAACATCATTTGTGTTGGTGATTCCATCACTTTCCAATTGTGGTGCGTTACTTAGCCAGTACATGCCATGACAATGTGGTGATCCCCTATGCTGGAATTCAATTCTGTAGTAGTAGCGGACTACTAAATTCTCTCCAAATAGCCCGTTTTGTAATAATTTTAGCATTTGGCGGAATCGATTGTCGAAATACCTGGAACATGTAACTGGATCTGTCCTTATCAGTCTCGCCTTTTCAGAGCTTGATAGAGCAGTAGCTTCCTCTTCCGAAATGTCTACTTTATCCACCAGTTTCTTCAATATGACTAACAACTCAGGCCATTTTGTTTCTGCAGCAGACATTGTGATAAAAAATGTTGGCAAACCAAACTGGCGGATCATGGCTAAAACTTTCTTCTTTTCAGCCTCCCAATGTGCAGGTGAGGATCGAAGTCCTTTGTGTACATGATAGCCTTCATCATGCTGGAAAAGGTTGCTGACAAAATTTTCATCCCTCACATTTGCAGCAGTTATATTCCTCGATCCAGACTTTTTACGCAGGCAAATGGAAATTGCATTTTTAATGCGCTCCAACTCGTAGAACTTATAAATATACAGGAGCACGTCCACGCGCACACAACGCCGATCATAGCGTCGAATTTCAGAACGTGCAATTTTACTATAAGTTGTTGTAGTTGTCCTCTTTTTTCCGCAGTAAATCGTTGGATACGACAATTCCTGAGCTTCGTCGTCGGTTGTAACGTCTCTTGGGCATCTACCTTGTCCTGGTGCCATTGCAACCCGTTCAATGGATCGATTTTCAACGGGTTCATTGTCCATTAAAGTCTCTGGACCACCTGGATTTAAATCCTCGTCCATTTCAAGCGGTACATTTTCCTGACGGGCATTAAGAAGGTCTCTTACTTCTGCCTCATCTGCAGGATCCGCAATAAATGGCACAGTTTCCTCGTTTCCAGTATTTGCCAGCCAATCACTTGACATTTGGATATTATGCTTGACGTAGAGCTCTGTACCCAGCAGATAGTTTAGTGCCTCCAATATTTTTGCTGGTCGCACTGTCTCCGTCATAAAATTTTTTTCATATTCCAATCGACGTTTCAAGTGCACTTGAAGTGCTGTTATCAAATCTTCGTGGAAGCATGGTGAATGTCTCTACAACTGAAATGGGGATATTCACCACTGCTCCACGAATAGCACATTGTCGTTCATATCCTAAGGAGATGATGCGCATAAATGGGATCCTCGGTAATATCAGTCTTTCTTCTAGACACGTTAAATCCTGAAGGCATTCCGGAATATCAGGAAACTCCAATCCTTCCTATAGGCAGATATTTGGTATCTTGCCCTTCCTAACTATACGATAGCATGTGTTGCAAAAGTTGTACTTTTGGTTCGAAGACGGAAATTTTGATGACAGATAAAACACTTTTCTAGCATCTTCTGAGCGCGCAAATTTTGTTGAAGTCTGACATTTTTCTAGTTTTTTAACTTGATGAGGGAACCAAGTGCCACCGCAACAGACGCATATTTCAGTGGGTCCTTTCTTTATCAACAATGCGTACATATCAAAGATATTGGCAGCTCGACGTTGACGTTCTTGTTCTTCTAGCTGTGCATCAGGAGAAAGTTCACGACGTCTTCTTATATTCCTCCTGGTTTGCCTCTCGCTTTCTAACTGACGATTTGCGGGATTCGATCTATGCAATTGTACTCTTTCCAACGTTGATTCCTGCTCGTTTGCTAGTTGTTGCCTGGTTTGCTGGCCGGTCACTCTTCTTTGAGAAGAATTTAAAATTTGCTCACGACGTCTTCTTATTGGATCTTCTCGACGACTTCTCTTTAATGCTGCATCTCGTTGCCTCTCTTCTTCTCTTATTATTGCATTCTGGCGCCGTACATAACGTTCCATTGTGTCGCGCTCCTGCTCCGCTGCTCTATATTCCGGATTCAAACGTCTATTTGAATGACCTACTGTATTACGCTGCTGCTCTTCAGCTCTGTGAAATAGGTTCTGTCGTCTAGTGGAACGTGCAGAACTATCACGAGTTCTCTCCTCATTGCGGTACTCCAAATTTGAGCTGCGTAATTCTGCAATATAGTCAGCGTGCCTTTGTCTACTAACTAACTTGCAAACTATGTTTACTTCCTACCTACTCTTCTACCTAGGTTTTGTTTTGTACCTATCCATCAGTTAATTAGGGTTTTAAAACTGAATAATTATCTTTAGATAATTCTCTATTATTATTAATAAATAATAATATATCTTGAATAATTAGGGATTTGTTTATTTTATGGTTAATTAAATAATATTTTTGCTCCTTACTCTTATGTATCTATTCTTAATACATTTTTCAACTTAATGTCCCAATTAGCTACATGTCACACCTTACTTTTGGCACAAGCAAAACAGTTTTTGGCAGATATAAGATAATTTTTATTGAAAGCTCAAATTGGACAGTATAAATAATTAATTAATCTGATTTGTTTATAATATATTATTTGTATAGTGGTTAAATCTGACAGCTGTATGCTATAGTGGTCCGATCTTAACAATTCGTTCGAAGATTGAAGTCACATCTTAAGCAATAATCCATACAAAAATTGATTTTGATCGGTCAGTTTCTATGATAGCTGTTTAATATAGTGGTCTGGTATGAACAATTCGTTCGAAAATTCTAGCGATATCTTGGACAATCATCATCCATGCCACATTTCGTGAAGATAACTTGTCATAAACAATTTTTTTCATATAAAAACTTTATTTAGATTGTCAGTTTGTATGGCAGCTATATGCCATTGAGAGAAATCTAATGAACAATTTTTCCATGCAAGAACTTGATTCCGATCGTTCCATTTATATGCCAGCTATATGCTATAGTAATCCGATGTGAAAAATTTCTTTGGAGATTGCATTACTTCTTCTAGCAAAAACATATGCCAAATATTGTGAACATATCTCGTCGAATGAAAAAGTTTTCCATGCAAGTACTTGATTCCGATCGTTCAGTTTGTATGGCAGATATATGCTATAGTGATCCGATCTGAACAATTTCTTCGGAGATTGCATTACTTCTTCTAGCAAAAACTCATGCCAAATATTGTGAACATACCTCGTCAAATGAAAGAGTTTTCCATGCAAGCACTTGATTCCATTCGTTCAGTTTACATGGCAGCTATATGCTATAGTGATCCGATCTGAACAATTTCTTCGGAGATTGCATTACTTCTTCTAGCAAAAACTCATGCCAAATATTGTGAACATACCTCGTCAAATGAAAGAGTTTTCCATGCAAGCACTTGATTCCGATCGTTCAGTTTGTATGGCAGATATATGCTATAGTGATCCGATCTGAACAATTTCTTCGGAGATTGCATTACTTCTTCTAGCAAAAACCACTGCCAAATATTGTGAACATACCTCGTCAAATGAAAACGTTTTCCATGCAAGTACTTGATTCCGATCGTTCAGTTTGTATGGCAGATATATGCTATAGTGATCCGATCTGAACAATTTCTTCGGAGATTGCATTACTTTTTCTAGCAAAACCTCATGCCAAATATTGTGAACATACCTCGTCAAATGAAAGAGTTTTCCATGCAAGCACTTGATTCCGATCGTTCAGTTTACATGGCAGCTATATGCTATAGTGATCCGATATCGGCGGTTCCGACAAATGAGCAGCTTCTTTGTGAGAAAAGGACAGGTGCAAAATTTCAGATCGATATCTCAAAAACTGAGGGACTAGTTCGCGTATATACAGACGGACAGACAGACGGACGGACAGACAGACGGACATGGCTAAATCAGCTCAGCTCGTCACGGTGATTATTTATATATATACTTTATATGGTCTCCGACGTTTCCTTCTGGGTGTTACAAACTTCGTGGCAAAATTAATATACCCTGTTCAGGGTATAAAAAGCAAGAAAAACCAACAACGTGTGCGAAATAATCAAAAAGTCAGAACGGGCGCGAATTTCAACAAAAAACAACAAAAATACATACATAAAAAGACAGAACGGGCGCGAACTAAATAAATAAAAAACCGTACCAGCAAACAACAACAACCACTCCAGCTCACCAAAATCACCCACCGCAGCCAAGCAGCAAAGGACTGGGCAACAACGAAAGGCACACGCACAGGCACAGGCACATAGTTAAAATATTGTCCCCAAAACCCCTTGGCGGAAACCTCAAAGAGAGTCGTATCGATTCCATTTAGTATATGTATATATCCTCTTATTGTATGTATGTTTAAATTTATGCCTTTGCGGTTTATTTTTTACAAAAATCCGTCGTAATAAAGGCAATAATAAACAAGTAAGGAAGGGCTAAGTTCGGATGTAACCGAACATTTTATACTCTCGCAAAGTCAAATGGTATACTCGTTTGAGATTTCTTTGTGGATTGACTGATATTTTCGGTAGAAGGTCAACTATAGGCACTGTGGTCCACATATTTAGTACTTAGGGGTTTGAACAGTTTTGGTTCGATTTAGACAATTTTTGGCCGCAAGGTGGCATACTTTAATTACATTATTCACGCAAAGTTTTACCCCGATATAATCATTGTTACTTGATTTGCATAGTGGAAAGTGAAAGAAGCAGATGGCATTGAAAATGGTGTTACATGGGAAGTAAGCGTGATTGTAGTCCGATGCCCATTTTCGCACTATGACATAGAAACATGAAAAGAACGTTATGCACCGAATTTGGTTGAAATCGGTTGAGCAGATCTCAAGATATGGGTTTTCACCTAAAAGTGGGCTGTGCCACGCCCACTGACTAATTTTGAACGCGGTTCCTATAAAGCCAATTTATATCATCTCAGAGATAAGATTTAATGTCTCTGGCGTGTTTAGTGCTTGATTTATCGCGCTTTTACTAGTTTTTAACAGTACCGTTATATGGGGAGTGGGCGGAGTTACCACCCGATTTCACCCATTTTCACACCGTCAATAGAAGTGCTAAAAACATTTGCTTCTAGTGAATTTTGTTATTATAGCATTAGCGGTTTAGGAGATATGCACGCCCACTTTTTAAAAAAAAGTTTTAACTGCAGATGCCCCTCCGTAATGTGATCCTGTGTATCAAATAACAGTCTTGTATCTTATTGCGGAGCTTAGTTATGGCAAGTTATTTGTTTTTGATTAATGGCGTTTTGTGGGCAGTGGTCCGATTACGCCCATCTGCAATACCAACCGTCTCACGGTACCAAGAAACATGTCTACCAAGTTTCATGAAGATATCTCAATTTTTACTCAAGTTAGAGCTTGCACGGACGGACGGACGGACGGACAGACAGACAGTCACCCGGATTTCAACGCGTCTCTTCATCCTGATCATTTATATATATATAACCCTATATCTAACTCGATTAGTTTTAGGTGATACAAACAACCGTTAGGTGAACAAAACTATTATACTCTGTAGCAACAGGTTGCGAGAGTATAAACAAAGCTATTATACTCTGTAGCAACAGGTTGCGAGAGTATAAAAAAGCGGTTACCAAACTGTTTCTATATTTCGGTTTCTTTTCCGGTAAAAACCAAAATACCGCTAAGATATAAAACAGTTTGGTAAAAAATATATATCCAACGAACTCTTGATTACCTAAATGCTTACCGTTGTGTTCAAATACACAAAAATAGTTCTAAAACTAAATAATTCAAGTATATACTTGCACCAATTTCCAGCAATACCCCTTATACTTAATCAAGTATAAGCAGTTTGAATATATTCAAACATACATATAATACTAATAATTGCTATACATACATATATTACTAAACATTTACATATACACATATATTACTAACCATTTACATATATACATAAATTTTACTCGAACAACTGCGGTAAATTATTCTACTTTTCGAGGTCTTTTCGCACTGCGTACATATATTCCGCACAAAAATATACTACGTGATATCCATACATACATTTAAAAGAATACCTGCGGTATATTTTTTCCTTTTCGCGGTCCTTTCGCACTGCGTATATATATACACGCTCAGGTATACAAAAATACATTAGTACTCAAAAAGTCCACATTGGCAAATATTCCGCAATACCCCTTGTTCTTTGTTAAACAAAAACAAGTAGGATTGCATATATACATATAATATTCTAAGTCCACATTGGCACATATTCGCAATACCCCTTGTTCTTTGACCAACAAAAACAAGCAGGATCGCGCAAAAATATTTAAACATAATATATTACATAAATACATATGTACATATGTACAAAGTGCATTGATCTCTAAGACGAGCTCTCAATTGCGCATAACGTCAAGTACATATGTATCAGCTGATCCGCTTATAGGTATACCCTATAGGAATTACGGACACATAATACTTACAAATAAAAGTAAAAATAAAAAACATTTGCGTTTAATATTAATCAATTCAATAATATTAAAGGAAAAAAAAGCGATAAAACACGAAATACGCGCAATATATTAATTTTATAAAATAAAAACTCTTATTATCATAAAAGAGTTAAGTACTCATACGAGTTTAAAAAAGTTATTAATTTGTTAATTTTTAAAAAAACAAAAACCAAAAACCCTTATTTTCTTAAAAGAGGTTTCAAATACATATATATCTTACATTGAAAATATTTTATTTTATTTCGGTGCATCTCTTAAATGAGCTAAGACTCGAAAGATACTAAAACAACTCAGTTGCTAAAAATTCCAAAAATGATTTCTGACGAAAGAAGTCCATGTACACCTGCAGAAGCTACACGCTCAAAGCAAGGTGCTACAAAGCAAAAAAGGGGGAAAGACATTACATACAGTAAATTCATTGCTGAGAGTGACAGCTTAATAAGATACTGCACTCGATTTTCTTCTTCTCCGATTCAAGATAATTCTGAATCGGTATTAGAAATCAAAAAAGACAATCTTGACAATTTTTGGTCACGTCTCCAAGCTGCATATGACGCAATTGTAGAATCTGACGGCTCAGATCTACCAGAAAATTTCAAATCTTCGGCTTACGCAAAATACGAAAACTACTTAGACCAATTCGAAGAAACTAAAGCAATGATTTTCGATCAACTTAAGCTAATAAAAGCAATTGCACCTACTCCAAATCAGCGAGTAGAGCTGCCACAAGTACAAAGTCATGAGGCAAGTTCAGGCATCCATCTCAAGGTGCCCACATGTGATACAGAAATATTTCATGGTGGTTATGAACAATGGCCGTCCTTCCGGGACATGTTTACAGCCGTTAACCACCCAAAATTAACAAATGCGCAAAAATTGTATCACCTCCGATACAAAACAAAAGGTCAAGCAGGCGTCATAGTCAAACAGTTCGCACTAAATGACGATAGTTTTAATCTGGCTTGGGAAGCCCTTAAATCTAGATATGAAAATGAAAGAATATTAGTCGATAAGCAAGTAACGATACTAATGAACTTGACTAAAATTCAGAAAGAAACAAGTGATGAATTTATTAGATTACAATCCACTGTTTCTAATGGTTTGTCGGTTTTATCGACACAAAATATTCCCACAGACAGCTGGGACCCTATTCTGGTAAATATATGCACCGCGGCATTACCAGAAAAATCGTTACTTTTGTGGGAGCAATCGCTCTCATCTCGGAAAAAATGCCCAACGTGGCAGCAAATGAAAGAATTTCTAACTACCCAATATGAAATAGCAGAAAGGGTAGACAAAAAACTAGTTAGAACTAAAAACGTTCAAAACGACCTCAATAGAAGCTTTAATAGACCCCAAACCAGTAGCAATAACCATTTAAATAGAAGTTTTTTTTAAAATCAATCGTTCACGTCAGAACAGTATAAACAAACGTCATGCGAATTGTGTACAGGAGGGCATAAAAATCTTGCGATAAATTCAAAAAATTAAATATTGTCGATAGGAACAATTTTGTGAGAACAAAAAGACTTTGTACAAATTGCCTATCACATGCACATACACTTAAAGAGTGCGAAAGCAAATTTAATTGCGTTTATTGTCATAAACGACATTATTCAATGCTGCATTACAACACATTTTCCAGCTCACCCCCATACAGCGCAAATATGAAAAGAGCCACGGGTTTAGTAGCAACAGCAAATCCCGAAGTGCGAAATCCCGAAAATTGCCAAGAAGCACCATGCTGCTTAAAGGCATTAAAAACCCAAACGCTACACAGCGAAAATCAAAGTAGAGTACTACTACCAACAGCAGTCGTCTCCATGGAACACCGAGGAGAGCTGTTTAAACTTAGGGCCTTAATAGACCAAGGATCACAACGATCTTTCATAGCGTCTAGGGCTCAAAATAGGCCAAAACTGCCAACAAAACAAACAATAAAACAACAATTTCCCAACACCATCGCCTTAGGTCACTCTCGCACCTCTGCAATACAGCAGTTTCAAAGTATGGAAAAAAACCTACTTAAAAAAGGCGAACTCAAACCAGTATATGATGGTGTGTTGGAAGAATATCTCCATTTAGACCACATGGAGGAAGTAAGTCCATGCGAAAAAATCATTAACGACAAATACCACTCATTTTACTTGCCGCATCATGCAGTGGTAAAGCCAGACAAAAAAACAACTAAAGTAAGAGTTGTCTTCAATGCATCAAGATCCACCAGCTCGGGCAATTCCCTAAATGATATCCTATTTACGGGACCAGATTTAATGTTACGCTCCAACCAGATTTAATGCTACTCATTTTAAAATGTACGAAAAAATGTATAGGCAAATAGTCGTACATAAAGACGATCAAGATTTTCAGCGAATTATTTTCCGAAAATCTCCCAATAGTCCACTACACGACTATAAACTTGAAACAGTTACCTTTGGCGTCAACTGTGCTCCATATTTAGCCATTCGAACAATGCACGAATTGGCAGAAAACACCAAGTCAGAATTTCCTCTGGCAACCCAGGTGTTAAAAACACAAACGTATGTAGACGATATTCTGTCTGGAAGTCACAGTCTTCCACAAGCATACGAGTCACTAGCACAAGTAACACAAGCCCTCAAAACCGCAGGGTTTCCGTTAAAAAGATAACGGCGAACCACCCTAATATCTTAAAGGATATACCTAAAGAAAATCTGTTGAACACTAATTTCCTTAAATTCGAAAAGGAAAGTACAACAAAAACTCTGGGGATCCAATGGAACGCGATATCTGACCAGTTTTAATACACTACAGATTCAATATCAGCATTATTCGCCATAACAAAACGCCAAATTTTATCCTCTGTGGCAAAACTTTTCGACCCCGCAGGATGGCTTTCGCCAATTATGATACAAGCGAAAATCTTGATACAAGAATTATGACTAGACGGAACCGACTGGGACGAACAAGTGAAACCTCTTCGCTTAGAAAAATGGTCCCAGTTCGCAAACAATCTGGAAGACATTTCCCAGATACAAATCCCACGATGGGTAAAGTATTTCCCCGAACACAAAGTCGAAATACACGGCTTCTGTGATGCCTCGGAGAAGGAATACAGTGCCACTATCTATGTGCGCACACAAAGCGATACTGCGACCACAAGCCACTTATTAGTAGCAAAAGCAAAGGTGGCTCCTTTAAAAACGCTAAGTCTACCTCGACCTGAGCTCTGTGGCGCGCTACTACTCGGAAAATTAGCTTCCATGGTGCAGACCCATTTAAACATGAAGAAACATAGATTGTATCTCTGGTCCGATTCTGAAATTGTTCTAGCCTGGTTGGAAAAACCACCACATGCATGGAAGACGTACATTGCTAATCGAACATCTTAAATACTTGACCTAGTGGGGTCAGCCACTTGGCGACATGTAGCCAGTGCTGACAATCCTGCTGATCTAGGTACAAGAGGATGCAAGCCCCTGCATCTCACCACCACCACCCTCTGGTGGAATGGCCCCCGATGGTTAACAGAATCTCCCGATTCTTGGCCACAATTGCCCATGCGTAATATAATAGCCCCAGAAAGTCGAAAAATCGACTCCTTTCACACAGCAGTGGAGGATACTGACATCCTTGAGCGATTTTCATCGTTCTCCCGAGCCCTCAGAGTAATCGCCTATATGTTAAAGTTCATAGAGCGACTTAAAATTAAAGTTAAGGGAGTTCCCTCAGAGTACCCCCAATGCGATACATTGACTCGACTTGCCACTTTACTCCTCAATTATATCCACTTACTTATGCTCCACGCAGAACATCGCCTAATGCAACATATAGTCCGCCAAGAGTTCTATATTCCCCGATTTAAGCCCCAAATAAAAAAATTAATTTTCACGTGCAAGATCTGCACTCTGCATAAGCAGAAGTTGCGAACGCAGATTATGGCAGCACTTCCACCGGAACGCTGTAACTTCGCTCTGCCTTTCACAGTCACAGGTGTCGATTTTGCTGGGCCTTTTCAAATAAAGGCGTCCATGCGAAGGTCGCCCACCATAATGAAAGGCTATGTGGCTGTCTTTGTCTGTTTTACGACAAAAGCAATGCACCTCGAGCTATGTACAAATCTGACTAAGGAGGCTTTTCTCGCGGCATTTTCTCGCTTCGTCGGACGACGCGGCTTCCCCTCAAAACTAATGATCGATAACGGCAAAACCTTCATTGGAGCCCAAAGAGCCACTGAAAAACAGTTTGTGGATTTTATTAAACAAGTATCACCTGAAATTGTTAAGAAGTATGCTCCCCAAGGCATTAATTGGCAGTTTATCCCCCCAAGCGCTCCTCATATGGGTGGTTTATGGGAATCAGCTGTAAAAAGCTTCAAATCCCACTTCAAAAAAGTAGCTGGAAATTATAAATTCAATTATGAAGAATTCACTACCTTATTAACCCGAATTGAAGCCGTTCTCAATTCACGGCCACTCATAACACTCTCGCAAGATCCCTCCGACTTCACAGCCCTAACTCCAGGGCATTTTCTCAAAGGAGCACCCATTCTGGCCATACCTGAGCAAGCCGTGGGGTCGCTATCCCTATTAAATCGATGGGAAAGAATCAAAATTCTCCATCATGATTTCAGCCACCGATGGAAGGAAGAGTACATCAAGGACCTTCATAAAAGGTACCGATGGAAAACTCCAGAAAAGGCACCAAAGCTTGGAGACTGTGTTATCATACACGATGATTGTCTACCCCCCACAGAATGGCGGCTTGGCCGCATAGAAAAACTATATTACGGTTCCGACGGGTAGTTGATCTCCGTACTCAAAGCGGAACGCTGACAAGACCGCTCGTGAAATTATGTTTTCTGCCAACCGTATCTAATGACAAAACCGCAAATAACAAACAATCCGCCGATATTACCGCGACGCAAATGAATTAGTCGTATAACTAACCAATAAACCTGCAAATGACAAAACCGTTATAAACCAACCATTCTAACCGCAATGATCGATCAAATTGACGATCCATTCCTGCCACATACCGTGGCACATTCGCCATAAATTTACATGCCACAAATGTATAATCATTCCAACTTCTTCATACAGATCAATATGGAAGTAGATATGGCAGCAACACCAACGGCAGCTGTGAGGTCCGCCATCAATGTGCCGCGCCCTGGGGCAACTCCAACACCACGAGCCGCAGCGGCAACCGTTTCTGCAACCGCTCCCCGTAATGGCGCGCGACCACTACCACCTTCATCAGCACCGACAACGGTGACGCAACGCAACCGATGCCCACTGTGTCGACCCACACACCGGCTGCAACACTGCAGAATTTTTCGAAGCATGCAGCCACCACAACGTCAGCAGGTTGACCAAGCGCACGGGCACTGCCTCAACTGTTTGTCTACGGTCCACACGACACCGGAGTGTACGTCAGTTACGCTTTGCCAACTGTGCAATGCTGCACCGCACCCCAAAGCGGACCGTCGGGCGACCACTCGCCCCAAGCCGTAGATCGCAGCAGAGCAGCCATCCGGATCGCCCCCGAAGACAGGCAGCTCCACCTCCCTCCAGACCAAGGCGACAGGAGGCATCAACGCGGCGTCGGCAGCCCAGGCCAACATACCGCCGCTCCACTGGCCTCAGCAGTGTTGTTGCTACGCTGCAGCAACTACAGCGATTGCTAGGCTAGAATTCGCCTAGGGGGGCCGGGTTGGCTAGATGAGTTACGCCTCCCCCCTCCATACACGCCACTGCGCGCCAACACACCACATCAACACGATCCACAACAGACCACCCACACATACACATCACATCACACCACAACTCTACACAACTCAACACTCAAAAGGGACTAACAGAGGACCAAATCTTGCCTTTTTCGTTAGCAATTCAAGCGATCAAGACGTGAAACTTTTCCGCCCTTTTTGCGCCCGTATATTTTTTTTATATCAGCCGTGACCGTGCCCGTTGGGTTTTTTTGTTACGGAACAGTGGAAACAAGGTGATTGCGTAACCGAAACAATTATTTAGAGGCCTAGATACTTGACCGTGCTGGCCATCTCCAACACTCTTCTGTCAAGGGATAAATCTCTGATGCCTGGCAGTGACCTCCGTCTATTGAATGCAATAATTGTAGTTTTAAAACGGTTGATGTTTAAGCCAACCTAGATCGTCCACAACTAGGCTCCAAAATAGTGGGGATAGCACTCCACCCTGTGGGCAACCTCAGAATGCGCAGTACGGCTTCGATCCATCTGCGTACTGCCGCTGCCACACTACTTTTGTCCAGTGCTCTTGACACACTTTCGTGAGACGTATTATCAAAAGCACCTCCTCTTCACCGTCCTCCGCGTTGTCACCCGCTAGGTCAGTGAGCCGCTCCAGAAGCTCTTGCGTGGAGGGTAGCGCCCCCTCTTTCTCGCCCGTCTTCTTAGTAGGGAACTTCTCAGCAGTAGCCGCCTGCTTCGTCGTACTTGCGCCGGGTTGAGTCTCAACCCCATCCACCAACATTTTGTCTGGTGCATCAACCTCGATGGTCGTTTTAGGCTTATATGGCCTCAGGACTACCGAGCTGAACCTGTAGCTCAGGCGAAAGCTCTCCCTCCGGACGAAATGAAACGATTCGTCGTCTATGCAAAGGTGAGCCTCCACCCTGAATCGTCGGCCTTGCTGCTCGCAACACGCCAAGCCCTCGTTTTCGTTCCGGATGAGCCCGAGAGCAAACTCGTACGGCTTGCCTGAGCACCTGGAGAGCAATATCGTCATGCTGGTATGGGCGGAATTGAGGCCCCCTTCCTTGCGCAGAGGGTGGGGCCTTTCCAGTCAGCCAACTTGGGAGCGATCTCCCTCAGCCAGCCAGCTGACCTCTCATCCTTGCAGTCATCCTGCAGCATCCCTTCTTTAAAATACACCCCATTAAAGGAGGCTTTGTATCCAGACCCTCTGAACACCTCCTCCATGAGTAGGTCTTGGAGCACGGTGAGCTCCTCCAACCCCAGCGTCTTCGCCGGGTAGTTTAGAGGCAGCACAGCAATGCGAATGCCTTTGAGAGCATCCGCATATCTGTGCTGTCCCTCTACTGCCCGGTGGGGGTTTGGGGCGGAGTGGTGGCCGCCAGTCGCCTGTGCAATGTTGTCCCTCTGCCGTTTGGTGTTGGGCGGCTCCTGCGGCGTCAGGTGTCTTTTCGCCCAGGGCCCTGCGGGCTGAGTTGCACTTACTGGGCGTTGGCCTCCAATACCGCCACTTCGCTTCCTATTTGTCGCCTCTCACCCTGTTTCGCACTAGTTTTTCGGCTTCCTCCGGAGCTCTTCCCTCCTGGAGGTGCCTCAAGTACCATTTCAGGCTGGCCCCATTCATGCCTTTTTTTCTGGGATCATCTTGTCTTCCAGGACACCCAGTTGGTGGTAGGGGGGGGTAGTCTGCCTCCCCTCTTCCTTCTCCGTTTGTGAGCCCCTCCGGTGGACGCCCGTTGCGACGTCTCTGTATCCGAGCAATGGATCCTTCTCGAGAGAGTCTCTGAGTAGAGTGAAGTGAAGTACATTACTAAACCACAGCATCCAAATCAGAATCTTCAAACAACCTGTAAACAAAGAAGCGAACAGTTCCATTCGTGCACTTTTTCAGAAACTGCTGATAGTAAATTTTATGCCGGAAGAATTAAAACCCTTCCCAAACGAAGAGGAAAGTTTTAGCCAGGATATCAATTTTAAAAATGAATTATTACAACAACTCGCGCATTAGTGTTCTCCACCTATAGACAACTCCATCGGGATCTTATGTATCCTGCAAATCTTATGGGTTAGTATGAGCCCTTGCTCTTTAGCAAAGGTTATGCAGCTCTCCCGTGTTTCGAAAGTTTGGAATACTTTTCTCATATTCCATATTCCCTTCAACTCCGCCACTGTAAGTACATTACTTCTGCGCATCACGCCACGGCTTTCTTAGTTAATAATTTAATAATAACGATATGAAAAAATTTTTAAAACAATTTGCACTAAACACGTTTGACTTTAATTTGCCAAATATGCAATAAATAGCCAATTGAAAGAACGAAACGTTAGAGAGCATTGATGTTAAGGATTATGTTATACCCTCTATGACAATGTTACTTTTTCGCGTCGCCCATCCCGACCGAGGGCAAGGGCATGGATCCCGGCTACGCCATCGCAGCCGGACCAAATAATGCAGCTCATAAGAGCCTGCAACCCGAATCTGCCAACTGGGGGATGGAGATTCGTTAAGGCCTTTGACGACCCCGCAGCGGAATCTGGTGTGGAGAGCCACAATGCAGATTCTGCTGCTTCTAACAAGTCAGACGCCGATGCAGTAGAAAATTGGCATCGGAATCGTAGTGCGAAGTCGAGGAAGATCCAGTGGAGTCCTCGAGCTGTCTAAACTTTACACTGAGAGTGAGCTTTTAAGCGACTCTCATAATGATGCAGAGAAGACAATAACTAATGCGTCTTCTCCAAATTAATGTACACCACAGCAAACTAGCGTCTCTAGCCCTAGTTAACCGCATGGAAGAAGAACGGCCTGACTTTGTCTTCATTCAAAAGCCATGGGTTAATGGAGGGCGTATTTGCGGTCTGAGGACACCAGGATATATTCTATACGCGAATGGTTGTGTAGGTAAGCCTAGAATATGTATATTCGCTAGCAAAAAGCTTAATGTCTTTTTATTACACAGTTACAGTAGTCACGACACTACAGTGGTAAGCTGGGAGACGGGTAGAAAGAAATACCGGCTGGCATCATTAGATTATTAGATATAACACCGGTATCGGAAGAACTGGTGGATAAAATAACACATTGGAGGGTATTGGAGGAACACTGCTTCTCAGATCACCGCTACATTGAATGTATAATTGAAGAAAATGTAGTTAAGGAAGAGAAATTTAGGAATCATAGGAAAACGAACTGGCTGAACTGGCTGACTGAAAAGCGTATTCCTATGATTCCACCATTTCAACCGGAAAAGAAAGAGAACCTAGACATCCTCGTTAAACGATTCACAGATTCTTGTCGTCAAGCACTAGAGGTAGCTTGTCCATTAACGTACAGTAGGGGAAGAATTAGACCTCTTTGGTGGTCTCCAATACTTAAGAACATGCAGAAAAATTGCAGGAAGCAATTCAATTTTGCCAAATTATCTCAAGAAGATACAGACTGGGATAACTATCATAACCACCTTCGGACATATAAAAAGCAGGTAAGAAAAGCAAAAAGAAATTCGTGGAAATCTTTTTGTAATGACATCGAAAATACGGCAGAAGTGTCTCGACTGAGAAAGATAATGACACAGTCGAAACATAGCATCGGATACCTTCAGAAGCCAGATCACAGCTGGACGGTATCTAGTAAAGAGACTCTGGGCCTACTAATGGATACTCACTTCCCAGACAGCTCCGAGAACCTCATAGGGGAGCATATAATGGAGAGTGAAGAAGGCTCAGAGTCCCCTCCGCTAGACATAGTGTCAGATGGCAATGTTTATTGGGCAATAGGCAGCTTCAAGCCTTATAAAACACCGGGACAGACGGTTTATTTCCGGCTCAGTTAAAGCAGTCCCTGAGCTACACAATAAACTGGTTAACAACCATGTTTAGAGGGGCACTGAAATTAAACTATATTCCCTCGATATGGAGGGAAGTTAAGGTGATATATATACCAAAGGCTGGCAACGGCTCACACATTAATCCAAAGGATTTTAGACCAATTAGCCTTTCATCATTTCTATTAAAAACGCTGGAGAGACTAATAGAAATACATATAAAGGACATACTAAACCCAAGAAAAATGGCAGTTTCGCAGCATGCGTACTCGGAGGGTAGATCCACAGAAACGGCATTAAGCTCAGTGGTAGCAGAGATTGAAAAGTCTCTGGAAATAAAAGAATACACCCTCGTAGCCTTCCTAGACATAGAAGGTGGCTTCAACAACATCCAGCCGAAGGCCATATTGAGCGCGCTTAAAGATCTGGGCATATCTGAGCCTCTCCGAAAATTAATTGAACAGATGCTCTCGGGCAGGTCAATTATTTCAACGCTGGAAGCTTCAACGATGCACAGGTCTGTCCGAAGGGGTACACCCCAAGGAGGCGTGTTATCCCCTCTTCTCTGGATCCTGACAATGAATAAAATGCTTGTGGATCTAGAAAAGAAGGGGGTACATGTTGTGGCCTACGCTGATGATGTGGCAGTCTCGGTTAGGGGCAAGTTCCCGAACACCCTCGCTAGCCTTATGCAGACAATATTAAACGATATTAATCGATGGTCCGTATCATACGGACTGAATTTAAATGCTAGCAAGACAGAACTAGTATTGTTCACTAAGAAACAGAGTACTCCAGAAATCACGCCGCCATTTTTAAATGGCACCAGGCTAACGGTAAGAGATAAAGCAAGCTACTTGGGACTAATTTTGGACAGGAAGCTTTCTTGGAAACAAAACTTGGAAGCGAGGGTAAAGAAAGCAGCTACAGCGCTTTACACATGTAAAAGAATGGTGGGGCTCAGGTGGGGACTGACACCTCGGGTGGCTCACTGGCTGTACACAGCAATTGTAAGGCCGATCATGACCTACGGGATAGTAGTATGGTGGCCAATTACAGAAAAGAAATATGCGATTAGAAGCATGGAAAGTATACAAAGAGCAACTAGTATTTGCATCAGTGGAGCTCTCAGAACTACGCCAAGCCAGACACTCAACATAATTTTACACTTGCTGCCAACAGATCTGTACTGCAAGCAAATGCCAGTGAAGTCAGCTCTGAGACTGAGGGAATCCTCCCTACTAGTCGCCAGCAACAAAGGGCATTCTATGATACTTAGAAAGTTCCCGTTTCTTCCCATAACTACGGATTTTCGCAATACTATGGAGCTGAACCTAAATCCGGTCCTCAATATTGCCTTCCCCTCCAGAGAGGAGTGGGAAAGGGACGTAGGGGACAAGGAAGCAGGGATAAGCTTCTATACGGATGGTTCCAAGCTGGATAACCGAGTAGGCGGCGGTGTCTTCTCGGCCAAACTAGATACCAAAATCGCCTTCCGGTTACCAGACCACTGCAGTGTCTTCCAAGCAGAGGTCACTGCAATTAAAGAAAGCCTTCTTGTACTAACAAAAAGTGTAATCACAACAAGAAGTGTATTTATATATACAGACAGCCAGGCGGCTTTGAAATCTCTGATTTCTCATAGGATTTCGTCGAAGACAGTGAAAGATTGCCAGGATCTTCTAGCGGATCTGTCATCCTATTTCACGGTAAATCTGCAATGGGTCCCAGGACACAGTAACATCCCTGGGAACTGCGTAGCAGATGAACTAGCCAGAACAGGCACCACCCTACAACTAGATCCTGGTAAGGAGGACATAAATATGCCTCTGGCTACTTGTAGATTCCTAATCGACAAACATGTCATTAATATAGCCGAGTGTCAGTGGAATCAATCCCTGACCTGCTCAACTAGCAGGCAAACGTGGAAAGAATGGAATATGAGCCGCACATGCCGACTGTTAATATTCAAGAGGAATGATATATGAACTCTCGTAGGAGTACTAACAGGCCACTGTCTAAGAGGCAGCCATGCAAGTAGACTTGGCACGCCATATAACGACTATTGTAGAAGCTGTCAGGAAGTAGAAGAGGAGGAGACCATTAAACATCTTCTATGCGATTGCGCAGCACTATATAGGAAAAGAATCGCAACCATCGGTCGTGGGCTTCTTGATGACGTCTCGGAGGTTGCACAGATAAAGCTTGTCTCACTGATGAAGTTCATCAAAAGTACGGGGTGGTTCAGAGAGGAGCCAATAGAGTGAGGATCACAGTCCCAGTGGTATCACAATGGGCCTCCTAAAGGCCTAAGTGTGTCGAGTGACAGCCACCTTACCTACCTACCTACCTACCTACTTTTTCGCGTAGAACTCCTTTTTCCTTTATGGGACTTCGGCCGCGCTTCAAAAAAATTAGACTGGTCAGTCCATCACCGGGGTTTATCAAGTAAAAGAAACTAAAAGATTTATTAGTGTCCAGCAACAAGTATGGTTCCTGTAATTAAGGTATAATCTCCTTTTTTATTTTATTTTTCTACGTTTTCAAAATATATTAGTATGGCAACACTGGTTGTTTGACATTTACAACCTTTTTGTTATTGTCAAAATTAATAGAATTGAAGAATAATTGAAATAAAGCTATATTTCCATCATATAATATAAATTAAATGTCTAAAAACGAATTAGTGAAGTGTTAGTGGATATAAAAGTGAAAAATATAAGTGAGGTAAGAAAATACTTACTTAAAATAGTTAAACTTTATATAGTTGAAATTGTTGCAACTTTAAACGTAAATATCTCGAAAAGTACAAGTTTATCGCGCCTATATCCTGGGACGGTATACTAAAGCCGACACACACTTCCATCCATGTGAGCAAGCAAACTTAATTTATTAAAAGAGAATTCAGTTCCATTTGAATTTCAAGCACAGTTTCGGCAAATATTCAGTAAGAATATTAATGCATATTTCGGTTAATCTGTAGTTGTGCGAATTCTCCTTTTAACGAATGTGTTGTTGTAAGTCATAGCTTAAGATGGAAAGCCAAAAAACCAGTCACCAAATAATTGTGTGAAAAAATAAGCAAAAAAAAAACAGTGTTAAACAATGGAAAATATGAATTATGTAGATAACCCTTTGAGTTAAAAATTGCAACCAGTATTTTTAGAGGGTCATTGACAATGTTTTGCGCAAAGCTATAGGGAAATATTTTCACGCTGACGTCGACGATAGAATTATTTATTCTTCAGATGAACAATGATATTTAAAGCACATCAGCCACATATTATACTTTAAATATTTAAGAACGCAGGGGTGAGAGTCTCGACGGAAAAATCGAAGTTTTTTAAAACCCAAGTGGAGTTTCGAGGGTTTTTTGCTTCTAATACGGGTATTGGAGCTTGCCCAGATAAAATTCGTGATATTGTTAATTACGAACCTCCGCAAACTCTTCGAGCGTTACGTTCATTTCTAGGACTGTCAGGATTTTATAAACGTTTTATAAAAGACAACGCTGCCATCGCCAAGCCTTTGACAGCTAACCTTCGCGGAGAAAACGGACAAGTAGGTTCACGTTATTAAAAATATGTGAGAATTGCCTTAAGCCCTCAAACCCTTCAAGCTTTTGAACGAATAAAACAAATATTAACATCAGAAGATATTTACTCCAATACCCAAATTATAATCAACCTTTCGAGCTCACAACAGACTTCTACTGCTTAGGCGCAGTTCTGTCTCAAAAGGTCGTCCAATAACTTCACGTTTACCCTCAGCTACCGCGCAAAAATATGCTACTAATGAACGTGAGCTTCTTGCGATTGTATTGGCATTGAAAAAGCTTCGCCATAATTTATATGAAATTTAAAATATAATATAAATATTTTTACCGACCATCAGCCGCTCATATTCGCAATGTCCGAAAAAAAACCCAAATGCAAAAATGGCGAGCGTTCATAGAAGAGTTTGTGTCTAGTTTTAATTTTAAGCCGGGGAAAATCAACAAAGTCGCCGATGCACATTCTAGACAATTTTGCAACAATGAAGCCCCATCAAATGAAACTGTGTACAGTGAAAAATCCTTAAGTAACGTTAACAAAACCGTCAATTTTCCTATTAACCAATTCAGAAACCAATTAATTTCTAAATCTAATCAAACTTCTTTTTAAAAAATTGATACGTCAAACAATCATTTTTGATATTCTTATAAATCTTATAGAATGCCTAAAAATTCATATTGACCCTAACGTCACCAACGTAATTTATTGCGATCTCCATACTCGTATACATACAAAAGATTAAATAATAACGGCTTTTCTCGGCATTTAATTTATTCACACTCAGTTTCTCTGTTTGTTATTATTCTGAAATACATTCTTTAGCATATATTTTTTGAAGAATATGGAAGATGGTCCATCTATTGAGTCCACTTTTCGATGACCCGTTTGGGCATGTCGACTAGTAACTGGCGAATGACACGCGTCATGTTTTGCTTCAAGGCATCAAAGCGAGATGGTCCGCATAGAATTTAAACTTAAAATATATTCACTGGGAAAAGTACAACGGTGTAATATCACACGATATTGGTGGCCAATCGATCGACCCAAAACGTGAAATTATCTGCTCACGGAAGTGTTGTCTCAAAAAATCCATTTATTGATGTGATGTGTCGGTGGCGCCGTCTTGTTGGAACAAAATGTCGCTAAGATCACGAGCTTCAATTTCAGGCTTAAAGTAGTCGGCTAGCATATCGTGATAATGGACACCATTGACGATTAAGTTCTCACCGGCATCATTTTTGAAGATATATGAACTGATGATTCCACCGGCACACAAACCACACCAAACCGTTGTTTTTTTTGGATGAAATGGCAGCTCTTGAATCTCTTCAAGTTGCTCTTTGTCCTTAATGCCGCAATTTTGCTTAGCTACATATCCATTGAGCCAGAAATGGGCCTCATAACTGAATAAAATTCGGCTCGAAAACGTTCTTCTTGGAATTTGCAAGAGCCAGAAGCGGAGTCGCTTGGAAAGGTCGAGCGGCTTCAGTTCTTGCACAAGTTGTATTTTGTACGCTTTCAATTTAAGATCTCAACGTAAATGAGCCAAGTCGTTCCATACGTCAGTCCGAGCTGCTGCGAACGGCGCTGAATCAACTCTCCAAGGTCTTCGTGAATACTCTCATCTACGGCCGCTATATTTTCTTCAGTGCGTGCTGGACGCGGTCTATTCCGTCGAATATTATCCAATTATGAATGCTGGGTCTCTAAATGGGGTATGTTGATGCGAATAGTACGCTCAGTAGGCCGATTATGTTGACCATAAGTTGAGTGAAGCGTGAAACACATTTTTTACAGAACGGGAATTTTCGTAAAAAAGTTGAACATTGTTCGGACGTAGGTCTTTCCACGATGAAATGCCAAACAATACTGAACAAAAATGAAATGACAGCTTGACACAACTCAGGCGCTATCAGTCAAAATAGAGTTATTGAAGAAAGTTTACTTGGATCACCCGTTATATACAAATTTTTCATTCCTACTCTTCACAGCGAAAGTAATGGCCAGGTAGAAAGGTTCCATTCCACCCTGTTGGAAATTGCACGCTGCATAAAAGCACAACACAAAATAAATGATACTATTGATCTAGTTATTTTAGCAACGCACAAATACAATTGCAGTTTTCATTCTGTTATCAAATCTTACTTATGTAGATGGCCCACCCTCTATGTTTTATTTCTACATTCTACATTCGGTTTCAGTGTGTTCTGAGCTCATTACTTTCATTCAACATTCAAATTGAAACATAAGATAAGTTTGTGAATTTTGAAGCATAAATATTTACGAATAAATATTACTTTGTGAAATGTCAAAACGAAAGTTTGTTTGTTTTAAGAAAAATATCCTTTTTTGAGTCACTTATGACGATTCCATCGGTCGTTGCGACAAATGTAATGCATAATTCTCACCACAGCCGGTTCTACGTTACCGGAGCTGACCCGGATTTTATCCGGCCAAGCGCTATTATTTCGGCGATCTAAGAACCACTCAGAAACTCCTGGTTCCTCGCAAGTCTATTCCATGTGTCAGACCGTAATACGCCGGAACGGCACATCAGTTAAGTGCAATTATTGCACTGGCTGGTGTCACTTTCTGTCGTGTGTGACCACAGGGACACTACCCTTGAATGTCAGGGTATAGCTGTCCGGTCAGGTTATGTCGAGGTGGAGATATTTAATATATACATCCACCCGTTACATGTTGCCCAACAGGATATCACCCGAACATAGGGGCGCTACTTTGTGGTGAAAACCGTTTAGTGGTAGGCGACTTTAACACGCACCAAGTAGGGGGATGGAGCTGACGGAATAGATGGACGATTCGACATTCTACACAATGAATGACGAAGCCCCCACCAGATTTATGGGCACCTGTAATATCTCGCCCGATATTACCATCGCTAGCGGTGGTCTGATAAAAAGCATAACCTGGCGACCTATGCTAACTCTCGCATCAGACCATCTGCCCATAATTATCTCGATCGAGAAACCTCCCGACTTTATTTCTGTGGACAACCGCACCTTTATTAACTTTAACAAAGATAACTGGGTTGGCTTCACTGAATATACTGAGAGCACTTTCAACGCACTACTCAGTCCTACGGACGTCGTCGTTGGCGAGCGTCAATTTCGCAAGGTGATCGCTGCTGCTACTGCTCGAGCGCTACACCTTACGCCATGTTGATGCCCTGATACTGTCAAGGCCTTGTCTAATCCGAGGAGACAGGACGACCGGGTTGAAATTCAAATCGACGGCCATGCCTCCTCGGACCGAAGAAGTGCGCAAGCTATTTTAGCTGGTAGTTTACACTGCACCCTTTGATCGCGCACCACTTACTTTCATCGATGGGGAGGTTCAGAGTGTCATCAAAAAGGCCAAATCGTCTAAATCCATTGGCCCTGACGGAATAAGCATGCTTATGCTAAAACATCTAGGCTCGACGGGAGCTAGCTACCTCACCAAGGTTCTCAACTTGTCAATGTCCACTCTTCAAAGACCCGATGTGTGGAAAGTTGGAAGAGTGGCCCCACTACTGAAACCTGGGAAACCCGCCAACAAAGAGGAGTCTTATCGCCCGATAACTCTCTTTTCCCCAGTAATGAAGACACTTGAGGCCTTGTTACTCCCGACATTCACTCACCATCTGAGTCTAGCAGACCATCAGCATGGCTTCCGAAAAGTGCACAGCACCACCACAGCACTTTGTGTCATAAGCGTTCAGATAGTTCATGGCCTAAACCACAAGCTACCCTGCGAGAGGACGATCCTCGTAGCGTTGGCCTTGTCAAAAGCTTTTGACACAGTCAATGACACAACGCTACTTGAGGACCTAAAAGAAGCAACGCTCCCTAGAGGGCTCAAGGTCAAACCTCCAAACTTAGAAGAATTAAACAGGGGGTTCCGCAGGGCGGTGTCCTCTTCCCACTACTTTTTAATTTTTATATTTCGAAGCTCCCTAAACCATCAGCGGAAATGACTGCACGATATTGACGTCGGGCAATGAAATCAATGGCATGTGCTCGAAAGTAAACAGCTACCACTCCGGCCTTTCTCGTTTCTTCTCTGCAAGGAGTCTGACACTCTCCCCCACTAAATCCACAGCGACCATTTTCACAAACTGGACGAAGGAGTACAGACTGGATCTGAACATTTCAGTCGATGGCACAAAAATTCCGACAGTCAATAACCCTACAATTTTAGGCGTTATATTGGACAGTCTGTGCTCCTTCACTCCTCATACGACCGCGATAACTGCCAAATTACAGAGCCGTAACAAAATCCTCACCTCGCTTGCCGGCAGCTCTTCTCAAAGCAGTTTCTGCTGGGGTGTCTTCGCAGAAATCACCCCTGCAGTCGTCTGCTCGAAGCAAAACCGTCTCCTAGGAACATCAAGAGGTCCTACTTTGATTCCGTCGACGACATTAGACAGTACGCCGACCGGACTTCAGACGCAACGAACTATAGACAAGCACTGACCGCCATTCACAGTGGAGCCATTAACACCTTAATCGACCAGAGTGACCCTCGCGCAACTTCGTTCTGGATATTGTAGCAGGTTAAACTAAACCAGAATAGACCCCGACATTCCAAACATATGTCCTGCGTGCAATGAGTCTCCCTATGATACAAACCTCCTCTTTGCATGCCCAACAAACTCAACTCATCTAACACCCTTTTCCCTATGGTTCGACCCCGTCGAAACAGCCTGTTTCTTGGGCCTCACGTTAGATGACCTCGACGACAACCAAACTATCAGTCATCATCCAAGCGGGGATTAGATAACCGTTATAACAACAACAACAACAACTACTACATTCATTCAGTCAATTAATTCTTTGTTTACAAGCCTTTTGAAGTTGACGCGTTAGAGTATTTTTTTGATATGGAAAATATTAAATATATATTTGTTTTGAAAGGTTTAAAACCAAAAGAAATTTATGAACAATTGTTAGCAGTGTATAAGGAGTCCTCACCTTCAAAACGCACCGTTGAATTTTTGGCTGGTGAATTTAAACGTGGTCGTACTGGCTTGAAGACAATCCACGCGAAGGACGAGCAAAAACCGCAACCACGCCAGAAATCATTGATCAAGTTCATACTATTGTTAGTAAAGATCCAAGTTTGACTAAGAGTGAAATTGCTAATGCCATAGGCATCTCAGACGAACGAGTACTTCATATTTTACATGGGGAATTACATATGAAACTGTTTGGAAAGTTAGTGCCACACACGTTATCAATTCAAGAAAAACTGAATCGAAAGTAAATTTCTTAGAATAATTTGGAGCGTTTTAAGCAGAATAAAACCGATTTCTTGTTTCGTTTTTAAACTGTGGATGATACTTGGATCTACCACCATAATTCTTAATTGAACCAAAACGTTCACAAAGAACTGAAGCTGGTTGTTCAGCTCCAAAGCAGGTAAACTCACAACGATCAGCACAGAAGGTTATGGCATCAGTATTTTTGGTGTGCGTTGATTATCTTCAGAAAGGTAAAGCAATCAACTCTGAATATTATTGCAGCCTTTTGGATCAGCTGGATGAACAAATTTGTGAGAAAAGACCTAGTTTGCAGCACAAAAAAATTATTTCTCATCAGGGCAATGCACCTGCTCACAAATGTATTTTAACAATGACAAATTAAATAAAGGATTGCTTGAGTATCCACCGTATTCACCAGATTTGACTTCCAGCGACTCCTACCTCTTCAGAAACCTGAAACAAGTCCTTTGTGGAATGCGGTTTTCGTCGAATGAAGAGCTATTACAGCCAAAGACGGGTATTTTGCAGAGCTTTCGAAAAATCATTATAGAGATTATAGGGATCATAAAATTATTGATGGATCATTGGAATAAGTATATTGAAGTTAAGGTAGATTATATAGAATAAAAAAATATATTTCGTACCAAAAATAGTATTTTCTCATTTCGAGCGCAGAAACTTTTCAACCAATATGTATATATAGCGCGGGAAACTTATAGTTTTGGAGATATTCACGCTCAAAGTCGAGTTGTTCCTTTTGCAAAATATGGGTATGGTAACACTTATTATTTGTTTGCATGCAAACTTTTTGTTATTGTGTAAATAAGTAAAATTTAAGAAAACTATAATGATGATTTGAAACTATTTGTGCACTATTTATGATTAAATAAATGTGCAAAAGTTATTGAATTATGTGTTAGTGCATATGCAACTTTTTCGCGCCCTGCCTTACAACACAACCGTTAAGAGGAGAATTCACACAACTGCAGATGAACCGATACACAGCAAGGGTTATTCGTATCCAATGTCTGCAGTTATTAATAAAAAAATAAAAGTCCTTTTTAAAGAAGGAATAATAAGGCCATCTTGTTTGCTTTACAATTCTCCTGTCCAAATAGATTTGGTTAAGATGGAAAGCCAAAATTGCGAATGTTGATCGATTTTATAAAACTCAGCGAAAAAACCATTCCAGATCTATACCCTATTGCGGCAGGTCCAAGTTTTTTACAACATTGGATCTTAAATCACCAAATAATTATGTGTGAAAAAATAACCAAAAAAAGTGTTAAACAACGGAAAATATGAATTATGTAGATAACCCTTTGAGTTAAAAATTGCAAACAGTATTTTTAGAGGGTCATTGACAATGTTTTGCGCAAAGCTATAGGAAAAAATATTGTCACGCTGACGTCGACGATAGAATTATTTATTCTTTAGATGAACAATGATATTTAAAGTACATCAGCCACATACTTTAAATATTTAAGAACGCAGGGGTGAGAGTCTCGACGGAAACACCGAAGTTTTTTAAAACCCAAGTGGAGTTTCACAACAGACTTCTACTGCTTAGGCGCAGTTCTGTCTCAAAAAGGTCGTCCAATAACTTCACGTTTACCCTCAGCTACCGCGCAAAAATATGCTACTAACGAACGTGAGCTTCTTGCGATTGTATTGGCATTGAAAAAGCTTCGCCATAATTTATATGAAATTTAAAATATAAATATTTTTACCGACCATCAGCCGCTTATATTCGCAATGTCCGAAAAAAAACCCAAATGCAAAAATGGCAAGCGGTCATAGAAGAGTTTGTGTCTAGTTTTAATTTTAAGCCGGGGAAAATCAACAAAGTCGCCGATGCACTTTCTAGACAATTTTGCAACAATGAAGCCCCATCAAATGAAACTGTGTACAGTGAAAAATCCTTAAGTAACGTTAACAAAACCGTCAATTTTCCTATTAACCAATTCAGAAACCAATTAATTTCTAAATCTAATCAAACTTCTTTTTAAAAAATTGATACGTCAAACAATCATTTTTGATATTCTTATAAATCTTATAGAATGCCTAAAAATTCATATTGACCCTAACGTCACCAAAGTAATTTATTGCGATCTCCATACTCTTATACATATTATAAAAGATTAAATAATAACGGCTTTTCTCGGCATTTAATTTATTCACACTCAGTTTCTCTGTTTGTTATTATTCTGAAATACATTCTTTAGCATATATTTTTTGAAGAATATGGAAGATGGTCCATCTATTGAGTCCACTTTTCGATGACCCGTTCGGGCATGTCGACTAGTAACTGGCGAATGACACGCGTCATGTTTTGCTTCAAGGCATCAAAGCGAGATGGTCCGCATAGAATTTAAACTTAAAATATATTCACTGGGAAAGTACAACGGTGTAATATCACACGATATTGGTGGCCAATCGATCGACCCAAAACGTGAAATTATCTGCTCACGGAAGTGTTGTCTCAAAAAATCCATTTATTGATGTAATGTGTCGGTGGCGCCGTCTTGTTGGAACAAAATGTCGCTGAGATCACGAGCTGCAATTTCAGGCTTAAAGTAGTCGGCTAGCAAAGCGTGATAATGGACACCATTGACGGTTAAGTTCTCACCGGCATCATTTTTGAAGATATATGAAACTGATGATTCCACCGGCACACAAACCACACCAAACCGTTGTTTTTTCTGGATGAAATGGCAGCTCTTGAATCTCTTCAAGTTGCTCTTCGTCCTTAATGCCGAAATATTGCTTGTTTACATTTCTATTGAACCAGAAATAGACATCATCACTGAAGAAAATTTGGCTCGAAAACGTCGGATCTTCTTGGAATTTTCAACAGTCCGAAGCGATGTCCTCGGGAAGGTCGAGCGGCTTTAGTTCTTGCACAAGCTGTATTTTGTACGCTTTCAATTTAAGATGTAGACAAAAAAAAAATGAGCCAAGTCGATCCATACGTCAGTCCGAGCTGCTGCGAACGGCGCTGAATCGACTCTCCAAGGTCTTTGTGCATACTCTCATCTACGGCCGCTATATTTTCTTCACTGCGTACTGGACGTGGTCTATTCGGTCGAATATTAACCAATAATGAATGCTGGGTCTCTAAATGGGGGATGTTGATGCGAATAGTACGCTCAGTAGGTCAATTATATTGACCATAAGTTGAGTGAAGCGCGCGAAACACATTTTTTACAGAACGGAAATTTTCGTAAAAAGTTGAACGTTGTTCAGAAGTAAGTCTTCCCACGAGGAAATACCAAACAATACTGAAACAAAATAAAAGAACAGCTTGACACGACTCACGCGCGATCAGTCAAAAAAAGGCTATTGAAAAAAGTCTTCTTGGATCACCCGTTATATAGCAATTTTTTATTCCTACTCTTCTCAGCGAAAGTAATGGCCAGGTAGAAAGATTCCATTCTACCCTGTGGGAAATTGCACGTTGCATAAAAGAACAGCACAAAATAGATGATACTTTCGATCTGGTTATTTTAGCAACGCATAAATAAAATTGCAGTTTTCATTCTGTTATCAATGCTAGATTTATGTAGATGGCCCACCCTGTTCTATTCTACATTACACATTCGGTTTGAGTGTATTAAATTCTGTAGTAGATTTTCGCACGAACATCAGCGCTTTTCAGAGAACGTAAATGAACGAGAAGGTGCAAATTGAATTTTGTATGATGCTCGATTGGACGGCTAACAGAGTTGGAAAATTGAGATCAGGGAGTTCACCATTTCCTGTAGTATTCGCTGTTATTTAACATAATTGAGACTTTATAACAACGTTATCTTGCAGAAATACGTATCTCCCAACATAAAGAGAAAAATGAAATACTTTAAACAGAAAATATAAATGCCACTTCACATATGCGTGATTATTTTTTGTCATATAAACGATTTTTATGATGAAAAATTGATAAAATATGATTTTTTTTCACAAATGCGGCATGATAAAATGCGAAAGATTTTGCAAAAAAAATATGTTTTACTTTCTAATAATTTTCAAATTTCAATTGTTACAGAATTAATATTTATGTATGTACAATACATATGTACATCAATATGAAGTTCATTTTCTCATTCTCTGGTATGTACACATGGAGGAATAGAATTTTTGATATTATCACTTATCAATAAATACATGTGCGCGCACTGCTCTATCTGTAAGTATGTATGTACAAATATGCGTAAGACCTTGCAAAATAAGTAATGCATATGTATATAAATATCTATATATGTACATATAAGCGTTTTAATGTAAGTATGTCAGCGAATAGGAACAATACAAAACAATGTTGTACAAAAACAACAATTGTCTCAAATAGCATGAGCAGCGTCAGAAATCAATATGGCAGCCAAATTGACTAATCCTAAATTTGTAGTAAATCACACAATAACATTTTCATTTATGAACGCTTGCGCACATGCAATAAGCTATGTCGTTTCATTCATAAAAGCAAACGCCTTACACATCTCCCCAAGCATGCGTTTGCCTACAAGCGTCTTTTCATCACGATGGCAAAAGCTAGAAACCATAAATTGAAAAACTTTTTGATGTTCCCTCTAGAAGGGGAAAGTGACAACCCTGCAAACCCACAAAACACAGAAAAAAGTGACAAAAGTGGCAACAAAGCTTTTGTCGATTATTTTCTTTCATATTTCTTTACATGTACACATGATATGAAAAACGGCAAAACGCAATTCTGTACTTTTGTGGCTCCATAATGGATTATACATGAATTATTGAAGAAAAAATATTTTCTTTTGAAAAGCTCTTATGACGATTCCATCGTTTGTTGCGACAAATATAATGCAACTTTTTCGCGCCTTGCCTTACAACACAACCGTAATGGGGAAAATTCGCACAACTATTGATTAACAGATACACAACAAGGGTTAATCCTATCCAATGTCAGCGAAAAAACCATTTCAGATCGATACCCTATTCCGCTCTAGGCTTTACCATTCGAACACGTTCTTCAGGTCGAGAGGTAGCTTTATTTAAGAGCCTAGAAATACCCCTGTTAGACTTGTTAATATAATTAATTATATATGAACAGCAAGCATATGTATCCAGTATATATTGGATATTCATATTTGCTCTATGGAGTTCCAAAATCAGAGGATTATAAGCGTAATTTTCCTGAAATTTTCTTTTCAGAAAAATTTTGGGTTCTGTTAAACTTGATGTAAGGGCTAACAAATAGTCATCAAAAGACATATTTATTCAACGATCAGAACAGAAATGTTCAAAATCTCTTACATAAGAAATGACTTCAGTAGTCATATTTGAATTTAAAACGTTTTGAATTTTGAAAAAGTTTCTCTTGTGTCTTTCTGAATTTTGGCTTGTATCTGTAAGCGGTAACAGTATTTGCGTTGAAGACATTGATGGATAAGGTATACCAAAACGACAAAACTGTTGTCCTTTTATTTCCCTAGTACAAGACCGACTGTGGTTATGCTTTTGATAACCCAAATAATTTTCGAAGTGGCTAACCGAACCATCTCTAGAAATATAATTGTCAATAAAACTAATGACACCAGGGAATGTCTGAGGATCTTGAAGGTTGATCCTGGGAGCATTATTAAGCCAATACATGCCATGTACATGCGGGGAACCTCTCTGTTGAAACTCCACTTTCTGGTTAGAAATTTTTGACAAAATGCTGTCCAAAAATGCCGGCATTATCTTTAAAAAGCTTAAGAATTTGTCGATAGCGGTAGTCAAAATAACTAGCACAAGTAACCGCGTCTGACCGAATTAAACGATACCTGTCTTGGGTTGTTAAACTGTTGGCTTCCTTTTCAGAAATATCTTTAGAATCAACAGTTTTAGAGAGGATGACCAAAAGCTCAACCCACTGAGATTCTACAGCCGATAAACTGATAAAAAAGATTGGAAGCCCAAATTGGCGAATCATAGCGATTGTCTTTTTCTTCTCAGCTTCTCAGTGCGCAGGAGAGATCAATTGGTCTTTGTCCTTCAGCTCGTGCTATGACTAAACGGTTATATTTCAAGTTTTCTACAGGAATATTTTCCAAAAGAGTTTCTTGACCGCCTGGATTCAGCTCTGTAGGTAAAAGAGCCGTGGGAATATTATTACCTGAGGGATTATCATGAGAAATTTGTGCCGCATGAAAAAATTGAATTAATCTGGAATCCTCTGCAGATGCAACAAACCGAACTTTTTCATGGTCATTAAATTCTGAAATCCAGTTCTCATTAATATGTATATTGTGCTCACGATACAGAGGAGTATTCACTAAGAATTGCAAAGCTTCCATAATCTTTGAGGGGCGTATGATATCGATCATGTAATCATGATTGTATTCCAAATCCGTTCTTACATAAATTTGTATCACATGAGTCTTATCTACGGAATTTGGTACAGATGTCACAATATTGTTAACAGAAATTGACATATTAACAACAGCACCTTCGAGAAAACTCTGACCTTGATATCCTAACGGACGAATTGTCATAAAAGGCAATTTTGGCATTATGACACGTTCCTTTCAATCCGGTATTTCAGGAAAGTCTAGACCGTTAGCTTTACATATTTTTGAAACGTTCTTTTTAACAATCGCATTTTAGCAAGTAGCACAAAAATTGTAATTTCCATCTTCCGAAGGAAATTTTTGCATTAAATAGAAGGCGGATGCAGCATTCGGGTGACCTTGCGCAATACTTTCGAAATCTAATTTGCGAACTTGGTGCGAAAACCATAATCCACCGCAGCAAATACATACTTCAGTAGGGCTCTTATTTATATTTTGGAAATAAATGTTTTTAAAATCTGTTAAATTACCACTATAATCATTTTCTATAACATTATTTTCTCTCGTTAATAAGATTCGTTGGGGCTGTCTTTCGTTTTCAATTTGCCTATTGACCGCGTAATCTTTACAAAGGCGAACTTGACTTCGTCTTAGATGTCTCTGATTTAAAATTTCTTCCCTCATACCCCTCCTATTAGGCTGTCGACGTTGTGTTTCTCTATCACGCTCCTCTCTCCTTATTTCAGGATTTCTTCTTGCATGTTCTCTTTGCATTTGATCACGAATGCGCTCTAAATTCCTATAATCAGGATTTCTTGCGCGAAATTCTCTATGATCCCTAGTGTTCCTACTTTGCTCATCATAACGTACCTCGGGATTTTCTCGACGAGACCTACGACCTCGCGTATTTCTTATTTGCTCTTCAGAGCGAATTTGTGGATCTTGCCGCCTTGTTCTATGTTAAACAGTATTTACAACTTGCTCAACAGATCGAACTTCGGGGGTCTTCGCGCCGAGATCTGTGACCTCGAGTATTTCTTATTTGCTCTTCAGAGCGGATTTGGGGACTTAGACGTCTTGCCCTAAGTTGAACAGTATTTAAATTTGGTTCAAAAGACTGTACCTCGAGATCTGTCCATCCGGGTCTGAAAAGTTGGATCCTAGGTGCTGCTCTCTTTCACTGTAATTGAATCTTTGCTATGACTTCCTTCCTGTTCGGTGTATAGGCACTGTATATAATACGGTTTTGCTTGCCACTGTATATAACAATAGTTTAAACACTATATAACTAATACACTGAAATTAGTTTGAATACAGCACTTTGATAATTATTATACGCTTGCATGTTGCTACAGAGTATAGTAGTTATATTATGGTATATTTTTGTACACACAGCTTACGTACTTTTGTATACTTATATATTACATAGATATTCACTAACATAATAATAAGGATTATTTAGTTATATTTATATTTTAGAAATTAGTAGTTTATTTCATTGTATTGAAATTAAGTGCTCGAAAAACCCCTCCGTAAATTGCTTTTGTCTAACGCTTTTTAAAACAGGGATCAATGGTACCTATTTTGAAAGGTCTGCTCATGAAGGCTAAATTAACAATAACTTACATATAATTAAGTATGGTACACACATATGTAGAGCAGGTATGTAGATTTTATTATTTCTGTCTTAATATCTAAACCTTTCATAAGCTGCCAACGGCGCTGGGTAAATCCCAAAAAGTACTTACAATTTTCTTGAGTTTACAGTTGACCTCATGACCTTCATATTAAAATGTGTTGCAAAACTGAAATAATACATAATAGCATTTTAACCGATGGGGTCGCAGTTTATCTATTACCACATAAAAATGATCTTTAGCCCTTTTGATACTACACTACTAATATTTATCTCACGCGATTTTTTCTAGAAAGATATTTTTGCTCTATACAAAGTCCAGCAGTGATGCAAACAACCGTTTGGTGAAGAAAACTATACTCTGTTGTAACATGTTGCGAAAGTATAAAAAGGTTGCGAAAGAACTCAATATTTATTATTCGATTATTATTTGGTATCTTATTAACTTATGTTATTGATCATAGATTTACTATTTTAGATAGATACTATTTTTTCTCCGAAATGTTAACTTTGACAAAAAGAAGCTATTTAACTCAAACATGGTATATGTGGTATAAACTGAACCAAAGGGGTTAGATTTAATATGTGGGGTATATGAGGTTGCTGTTGTACGAAAAGAGCGGAAATTAGTATATTAGGGTTTAAACAAAGGTCTAGATTACTTTCATTCATATGCAGCGATAAACCGCATTATTTTTAAGAAAAACTTTCCATTTAATTTCATTAAATTATAAAATTAAAGAAATAAATTATACCATATCGTGGATCAATTTCACACATTTTCGGCATTAAACTGTTGTATATCTAATATTTTACGTGTATATGTAGCCAAACGGAAGTTTGAATTTTTTACATAAAGTATGTTGACCCTATCGATATATATCCGATAATGGGTACTAGGGCGGAACCAAGAATTTTATACTCTTGTAATCCGCAAGAATCAAAGGCCAGGAAATTCCTTCAGGTGTGACAAAGTTGAGAAAGAATTAAACATCCATTATTAAATGAAATCGTGATTAAATTACAATCAAATTTGGTATCTTCTTGACTTATATTAAAGGCCATAAACTTAGTCTCAGTTTTATTGCTATATTTTAGTTAGCGTCAGCGAAAATTATATTTAAAAAAAACACAAAACATCTTGAAGTGAGATATACATAAGTGTGAATGTGATATTAACTCGACCAAAGTGGCTAAATTTTATATTATAAGCTTGTGTGGAAAATGTCAACCAGAGAATCGGAATTCATTATATGAAGGTGTGAGGTTTAGATCAAGATATATACTATTTTCATTCTAATTCAGCGTCAGACCTCATAATTTTTAAGAAAACTTATTCACTTCATTACATTAAAATATCACATTTTGATAACATATTTTGAAGCAATTTTATATATAAAAAAATTTTAATACTGACTGGCCGACATACGAGAAGTATTATAAGTAGTATATGGAAGTAGAGGGTAGCATTAACCTGATTTTATAAATTTTTGTCAATACTACATACCACTAACATGCCACAGACTAATAAAATGCTCCCACTGTTAAGGTACCTCACATACTATCACCAATCATATGGAGTAAAGTCAGAAGAATGTTCGAAAATCCTGATATTAGTTACATGGGGGCCAGGTAAAATTTTCACTCGATTTCATCCATTTTAGGCACAAAAATACCTTGTTATGAATAAAACACGCTCTCTCATTTTGAATAAGGTAACTCATATATTGGCCGATATATGCGGTATAAAGTCACCCGGAAGTTCAAAAATCTTTATATTAGGTATATGAGGCCTATAGGAAGTATTGATTCGACTGATCTCATTTTTTGACACAAACATACTTATAGAGAGTTTCATTTATTTATTTTATTATATGAATTTCAATTATATATCTTACACATTGACCGATATTTTCAGTATCAAGGCAACTATAGGATGGAATTTAAAATGGTGTTAAATTGGAAATGGGCGTGTTTGTAATTCGATTTCGCTCATTTCTGCACTATATCATAGAAATATGAGATGAATATTATGTACCGAGTTTGGTTTTGTTATTATAGCTTTAGCAGTTTAGGAGATATGCACATTAAACCTATTAGGGGCGGAACCACCCTTACTTTTTTAAAAAAATTTAACCGCAGATGCCCTTCCCTAATGCGATCCTGTGTGCCAAATACCAGTCTTGTATCTTTTTGTGGAGCTTAGTTATGACAATTTCTTTGTTTTTGATTAATGGCGTTTTGTGGGCGTGTCAGTGGTCCGATAACGCCCATCTGCAATACCAACCGTCTTACGGTATCAAGAAACATGTGTATCAAGTTTCATAAAGATATCTCAATTTTTACTCAAGTTACAGCTTGCACGGACAGACGGACGGACGGACAGACAGTCACCCGGATTTCAACTCGTCTCTTCATCCTGATCATTTATATATATATATAACCCTATATCTAACTCAATTAGTTTTAGGTGATACAAACAACCGTTAGGTGATGGGGCTTCACTTAAATTGTTGCCAAATTGTCTAGAAAGCGCATCGGCGACTTTTTTGACTTTTCCCGGCTTAAAATGAAAACTAAACACAAACTCTTCTATGAACGCTCGCCATTTTTGCATTTGGGTTTTTTTCGGACATTGCGAATATAAGCGGCTGATGGTCGGTAAAATATTTATATTTTCCATTCCATATAAATTATGGCGAAGCTTTTTTAATGCCCAAACAATCGCAAGAAGCTCACGTTCGTTAGTAGCATATTTTTGCTCGGTAGCTGAGAGCATTCGTGAAGTCATGGTAATTGGACAACCTTTTTGAGACAGAACTGCGCCTAAGCAGTAGAAGTCTGTTGTGAGCTCGAAAGGTTGATTATAATTTGGGTATTGAAGTAAATATCCTCTAAAGCTAATATTTGTTTTATTCGTTCAAAAGCTTGAAGGGCTTGAGGGCTAATATCAATTCTCACAATTTTTGAGCGCGTACCTACTTGTCCGTTTTCTCCGCGAATGTCAGCTGTCAAAGGCTTGGCGACGTAACGCTCGAAGAGTTTTATCCGAATTTTATCCGGGCAAGTTCTAATACCCGTATTAAAAACAAGAAACCCTAGACACTCCACTTCGACACTTCACTTTAAAAGCTTCGATTTTACCGGCGAGACTCACTCCTGCGTTCTTAATTGTTTAATGTATGTGGTTGATGTGTTTTAAATATCATTGTTCATCTGAAGAATAAATAATTCTATCGTCGACGTAAGCGTAACAATATTTCCCTATAGCTTTGCTGAAACCATTGTCAATGACCCTCTAAAAATACTGGGTGCATTTTTTTGTTCAAATTATAGTTGAAAACAAACTTTCGTTTTTCCATTTCACAAAATAATAGTTATTCGTAAATATTTACGCTTCAAAAGTCACAAAGTTGTCTTATGTTTCAATTTGAATGTTGAATGAAAGTAATGAGCTATCAGTGAGCCAGAGAACGTAAATGGCCGAAACGGTGCAGGTTCGATAGCGAACATTTAATTTCTATCAGGGGGTTCACGTCACACGCAGAAGAAACAAATAACATTTCTCGCTTTTATAACAGCGGTGAATCTGTTCACATACACTTTCTTAACATAACGAAACGGCGACTATTGAAGAGAATATAATAAGTATGCCAAACTGGGAATATTGATATACCAATTAAAATATATACCCTTTTATTGAACTGTTATTTATTATTTGTTAAATCATTTTATGTTAATTAATTTTTACTTTATTATGAGTTATTAATAATAATTTAAAAATATTTTGATATATATTTTAAAATAATTAATGTATAATCCATAAAGGAGTCACAAAAGTACAGAATTGCGATTTGCATGTTCGGCATTTTCATATCATGTGTACACGTAAAGAAATATGAAAGAAAAATTGTAAATTTGTCTATAAACAACATGTGTATGTATATATGTAGACTCATTACTTCATGTGACATCTTCGTCGACACGGTCAACCAATGACCGAAGCTCACGTTTTTTGTTTTTATGTCAAAGAGTCAATCAATTGTGTTGTTGGTAGAAAATCCGAGATGTGCCGAAAAATAAACGAACTCTCGCCGATTGTCATCGCTTCCCATGCCGCTCTAACAGATTTGCCTATAAATCATTGTAAGTATGTATGTTTATATATGAACATGCATACATATTGACGAAGATTTTTGCGAGCCACTGAAAAATATTTTAGAATTGTGAAATATTTTAAATCGACAAAAGCTTTGTTGCCACTTTTGTCACTTTTTTTTGTGTTTTGTGGGTTTTTCAGGGTTGTCACTTTTCCCTTCTAAAGGGAACATCAAAAAGTTGTTCAATTTATGATTTCCAGCTTTTGCCAGCATTGATGAAAAGACGCTTGTAGGCAAACGCATGCTCGGGGAGATGTGTAAGGCGTTTGCTTTTATGAATGAAACGACATAGCTTATTGCATGTGCGCAAGCGTTCATAAATGAAAATGTTGTTGTGTGATTTACTACAAATTTAGGATTTGGCTGCGCGCACATGTATTTATTGATAAGTGATAATATCAAAAATTCTATTCCTCCATGTGTACATACCAGAGAATGAGAAAATGAACTTCATATTGATGTACATATGTACATACATAAATTATTAATTCTGTAACAATTGAAATTAAAAAATTATTAAATTAGTAAATATAATATTTTATCAATTTTTCATCAAAAAATAATCACGCATATGTGAAGTGGCATTTGTAATTTCTGTTTAAAGTATTCCATTTTGCTCTTTATGTTGGGAGATACGTATTTCTGCAAGATAACGTTGTTATAAAGTCTCATTTAGCTTAAATAACAGCGAATACTACAGGAAATGGTGAACTCTCTGATCTCAATTTTTCAGCTTTGTTAGCCGTCCAGTCGAGCATCATACAAAATTCAATTTGCACCTTCTCGTTTATTTACGTTCTCTAAGTAAACAGCGCTGACAGAGAACGTAAAATATAGAGAAGGTCCAACTACGGACCAGCGTGTGAATTGTCAAAACCTAACAAAATGCGATGGGCGTGTTTCACCACAGTCGGCTAGGAAGGAGAAATTTTAACAGTGACGAGTGAACAGAGCTGAGCATTGAATAAAAATTATGCTCAGAGACTTGCGTTGATTTTACAGCCGCATGTTACTCTTTTGGCTTATATTTTTATACGCGTATATGCAATCATATTAGATTTATTGATATGAATATGCGAAATTTTTATGAAAACATGCTAAACTGATAACATTCTAATTAAATAATGAAATTTTCAAAATAATATTTATAGTCAATTTGGGCATTTAATAATTTTATTTAGTTATTACATAATATACATTCTTAATAAATATTTTGTATTATAATTGTTACTAATAGTGATTAAATTTATTACAACATACACATACATCTTTTATCAAATTAATCTTATATAGTCATACGTATGCATATCTGCACATGCACATTTTAATGTACGGATTCAGAAATTCAAATCATAATTTTATCACTTATCAATATAATATACAACAAATAATGCATACACAAACAAACATACATACATATGAATATCCGTACACATGTAAATATGTCACCCGCAAAAACTACAAACATTGTTCTACAGAAACAACAATGGTCACAAGTCAATATGTCAGCGAAATAGGCGAAGTCCAAATTTATAGTACATCACACAACAACAACATTTTCATTCATGAACGCAGGCGTACTTTCAACAAGCAACCTCGCTTCATTCATAAAAACAGACACCCTCTCATCTCCCCGAGCATGCGTTTGCCAACAAGCATCTTTTCGCGACGATGGCAAAAGCTAAAAATCATAAATTGAACAAATTTCTGATATTCCCTCTAGCAGGGAAAAGTTGCAACCACGCAAGCCCACAAAACATAGAAAAAATTGACAAAACTGGCAACAAAGCTTTTGTCGATTTAAAATATTTTACAATTTAAATTTACAATTTTAAAATATTTTTCCGTGTCTCACAAAAATCTGCGTCAATATATATGCATGCTCATACAGAAACATACATATTTACGATAGTTTGTGGGCAAAGCTGTTAGAGCGGCAAGAAGCGGTGGCAATCGGCGGCCGTTCGTTATTTTTTTTCGGCATAGTTCGGGTTTTCTACCAACAACACAATGGTGTGACGCTTTGTCGTCGCGTCAGTCCTTCGACACAGTGACTCTTTGACAAGAAAACAAAAAACATGAACTTCGGCCATTGGTTGTCTGTGGCAACGGAGATTTCCCATGAAACAATGAGTGTACATATTTACATACAAATGTTGCATGTAGACAAATAAATAATTATAATGGGTACTTTCATATTTGTTTACATGCACACATAATTATACATATATATTTGTATAAGAATATTTGGGACCGCTTGGTGTTTTCTTATGGGGTTATGTCAAGCAAGAGGTGTACAAAATCAAACCCAGAAATCTGACTGAACTGAAGCAGTCCATTAAATAGATAATTGATGCAATCCCGAATTAGGTGTCGCATATGCTGGTTGAGCATGGAGGAATAATTAATTGTTTAAATAAAATAAAATTTTCTATACAATAAATAAAAATATATGTAATGCATTGACTAAAAAGAAATTTATTGCGGTTTAATTTTGTAGCACGATTCGTTAGCCACCCTGTATAGGCAGAATATCTTCAAATTATATGCAAAGTCGTTTGCGCATTGTAAATATACGAATCTGTAAGCGTACATTTCATAACATTGAAATTAGCATTATTTTTCTCAATTAACATTGAAAATGCTCAATTCTGCTATTTTTCAGTCCCCTGATGTTAATTGTAGCCATTTTCAGTACCCCTTCCAAATGTGGTGAAACACGCTCATCTTTTTCAGTTCCCCTGCGAAGCATGAAATATTTTGCTAATGGCCGCACTGTGAACCTTCTCTATGATATACGTTCTCTGGCGCTGATGTTCGTGCGAAAATCTACTACAGAATTTAATACACTCAAACCGAATGTGTAATGTAGAATAGAACAGGGTGGGCCATCTACATAAGTCTAGCATTGATAACAGAATGAAAACTGCAATTGTATTTGTGAGTTGCTAAAATAACCAGATCAAAAGTATCATCTATTTTTTGCTGTGGTTTTATGCAGCGTGCAATTTCCAACAGGGTGGAATGGAACTTTCTACCTGGCCACTGCTTTCGCTGTGAAGAGTAGGAATAAAAAATTGGCATATAACGGGGGATCCAAGTAGACTTTTTTCAATAGCCTTTCTTTGACTGATCGCGCGTGAGTCGTGTCAAGCTGTCCTTTTATTTTGTTTCAGTATTGTTTGGTATTTCGTCGTGGAAAGACTTACGTCTGAACAACGTTCAACTTTTTACTGAAGCCGCTCGACCTTTCAAAGCGCCATCGCTTCGGACTCTTGAAAATTCCAAGAAGATCCGACGTTTTCGAGCCAAATTTTGTTCAGTGATGATGTCCATTTCGGGCTCAATAGATATATAAACAAGCAAAGTTTTGGCATTTAGGACGAAGAGCAACTTGAAGAGATTCAAGAGCTGCCATTTCATCCAGAAAAAACAACGGTTTGGTGTGGTTTGTGGGCCGGTGGAATCATCGGTCCATATCACTATGCACAGTCTCATTTTATGGGGCTTCACTTAGACACTAGACATTTAGGATTTTTTCGGACATTGCGAATATAAGGCTGATGGTCGGTAAAAATGTTTATATTTTCCATTACATATAAATAATGGCGAAGCTTTTTCAATGCCCATACAATCGCAAGAAGCTCACGTTCGTTAGTAGCGTATTTGCTCGGTAGCTGAGAGTATTCGTGAAGTCATGGTTATTGGACAACCTTTTTGAGACATAACTGCGCCTAAGCAAGCGAAGTCTGTTGTGAGCTCGAAAGTTTGATTACAATTTGGGTATTGAAGTAAATATCCTCTCAGTCTAATATTTGTTTTATTCGTTCAAAAGCTTGAAGGGCTTGAGGGCTAATATAAATTCTTACAATTTTTAAACGTGTACCTACTTGTCCGTTTTCTCCGCGAATGTTGGCAGTCAAAGGCTTGTGCAACGTAACGCTCGAAGAGTTTGGAGAAGCTCGTAATTAACAATATAACGAATTTTATCTGGGCAAGTTTTAATACCCGTATTAGAAACAAGAAACCCTAGACACTCCACTTCGGTTTTTAAACACTTAGATTTTACCGGCGAGACTCACTCCTGCGTTCTTAATTGTTTAAAGTATGTGGTTGATGTGCTCTAAATATCATTGAATAAATAATTCCATCGTCGACGTAAGCGTGACAATATTTCCCTATAGCTTTGCGCAAACCATCGTCAATGACCCTCTAAAAATACTGGGTGCATTTTTTAACTCAAAGGGTAATCTAAAGAATTCATATTTTCCATTATTTACCATAAACGCCGTTTTTTGATTATTTTTTCACAAAAAATTATTTGGTTTTTTTGTTCAAATTATCATTGAAAACACACTTTCGTTTTTACATTTCACAAAGCAATATTTATTCGTAAATATTTACGCTTCAAAAGTCACAAAGTAATGAGCTATCAGTAAACCAGAGAACGTAAAGGACCGAGAAGGTGCAGGTTCGATAGCGAACATTTGTAAAATTTCTATCGGTGAATAAGTTTTCTTAAAAATGATGAGGTCTGACGCTGAATTAGAATGAAAATAGTATATATCTTGATCTAAACCTCACACCTTCATATAATGAATTCCGATTCTCTGGTTGACGTTTTCCACACAAGCTTATATAAATATAAAATTTAGCTACTTTGGTCGAGTTAATATCACATTCACACTTATGTATATCTCCCTTCAAGATGTTTTTTTTGTTTTTTTTTTAATGTTTAAATGAGTTAAACTCCCTCCTCCAAGTACACCACTCTACTCGGAAAAAACTGGCGCCCCCTAATAATGCCCACCACATACTCATCAATACACCACACAGGACAACACAACATACTATCTTTACATTCGTTTTCGTCTACGGGCCTGAGCGCCACATCAACCTTAAACATTCGAAATAATTCCGATCTCTCTTGCGCAACGTAATCGTACCAATCGCTACCTCCACTATCAACCGTCACAACCTGTTAATTATTTAAAAAAATTATATTAATTCTTTGCGAAAATAAATTGTGAACTTCTTTAAAAAACATAAAACAAAACAATTTGTTAGTGAATATAAGGTAAAAAGGTGAGTGCTAAACAAGGTGGCGCATAACTCAAACATTTAAATATAATTTTCGCTGCCGCTAACTAAAATATAGCAATAAAACTGATACTAAGTTTGTGGTCTTTAATATTATATAACTCAAGAAGATACCAAATTGATTGTAATTTAATCACGATTTCATTTAATAATGGATGTTTAATTCTTTCTCAACTTTGCCACACCTGAAGGAATTTCCTGGCCTTTGATTCTTGCGAATTACAAGAGTATAAAATTCTTGGTTCCGCCCTAGTACCCATTATCGGATATATATTGATAGGGTCAACATACTTTATGTAAAAAATTCAAACTTCCGTTTGGCTACATATAAACGTAAAATATTAGATATACAACAGTTTAATGCCGAAAATGTGTGTAATCGATCCACGAATTTCCCCAGTATACATGTATTACTTATGGTGTAATCTTATTGTATGATTTATTTCTTTAATTTTATAATTTAATGAAATTAAATGGACAGTTTTTCTTAAAAATAATGCGGTTTATCGCTGCATATGAATGAAATTAACCTAGACCTTTGTTTAAACCTTATAACCCTAATATACTAATTTCCGCTCTTTTCGTACAACAGCAACCTCATATACCCCACATATTAAATCTAACCCCTTTGGTTCAGTTTATATCACATATACCATGTTTGAGTTAAATAGCTTCTTTTTTTTAAAGTCAACATTTCGGAGAAAAAATAGTATCTATCTAAAATAGTAAATCTATGATCAATAACATAAGTTAATAAGATACCAAATAATAATCGAATAATAAATGTTGAGTTCTTTCGCAACCTTTTTATACTTTCGCAACATGTTGCAACAGAGTATAGTTTTCTTCACCAAACGGTTGTTTGCATCACCTAAAACTAATCGAGAAAGATATAGATTTCTATATACAAATATTTCTTCTAGTATTTGGTGATAATCAGTGGATAAGTATATTTTCTCAGCCATCATGTTGAACTGTAAAAAAGTTTCTTAGAGTACTGGACTTTGTATAGGGCAAAAATATATTTCTAGAAAATATCGAGTGAGATAAATATTAGTAGTGTAGTATCAAAAGGGCTAAAGATCCTTTTTATGTGGTAATAGATAAACTGCGACCCCATCGGTTAAAATGCTATTATGTATTATTTCAGTTTTGCGACACATTTTAATATGAAGGTCATGAGGTGTACTGTAAACTCAAGAAAATTGTAAGTACTTTTTGGGATTTACCCAGCGCCGTTGGCAGCTTATGAAAGGTTTAGATATTAAGGCAGAAAGAAGAAAATCTACATACCTGCTCTACATATGTGTGTACCATACTGAATTATATGTAAGTTATTGTTAATTTAGCCTTCATGAGCAGACCTTTCAAAATAGGTACCATAGATCCCTGTTTTAAAAAGCGTTAGACAAAAGCAATTTACGGAGGGGTTTTTCGAGCACTTAATTTCAATACAATGAAATAAACTACTAATTTCTAAAATATAAATATAAGTAAATAATCTTTATTAATATGTCAGTGAATATCTATGTAATATATAGGTATACAAAAGTACGTAAGCTGTGTGTACAAAAATATACCATAATATAACTACTATACTCTGTAGCAACATGCAAGCGTATAATAATTATCAAAGTGCTGTATTCAAACTAATTTCAGTGTATTAGTTATATAGTGTTTAAACTATTATTATATACAGTGGCAAGCAAAACCGTATTATATACGGTGGCGAGCAAACACTTATACATATGTCTGGTGCACATATCATAGTACCTATACACCGAACAGGAAAGGAGTCATAGCAAGGATTCAATTACAGTGAAAGAGAGCAGCACCTAGGATCCAACTTTTCAGACCTGGATGGACAGATTTATATAAGTATTTTATATATTAATCCATTTATGGCCTAGATTAAGTAGAATATCTGTATTACTAAGATGTCTTCAGAATAGAAGACGTATGAGAGTTCGTCGTACAAACTCTTTATATAGAGATAGATAGATGAGCAGTCACAAGATACTGTAAGTCACGCTAACCGTAAATTACATTCCGATGTACGTCTGTCCGAACAAATTATTAATACAAATCAACATAGAACCAGGCGGGAAAATCTCGAGGTACAGTCTTTTGAACAAAATTTAAATACTGTTCAACTTAGGGCAAGACATCTAAGTCCCCAAATCCGCTCTGAAGAGCAAATAAGAAATACTCGAGGACACAGATCTCGGCGCGAAGACCCCTGAGGTTCGATCTGTTGAGCAAATGAGAAAATCCCGAGGTACGTTATGATGAGCAAAGTAGGAACACTAGGGATTATAGAGTATTTCGCGCAAGAAATCCTGAGTATAGGAATTTAGAGCGCATTCGTGATCAAATGCAAAGAGAACATGCAAGAAGAAATCCTGAAATAAGGAGAGAGGAGAGTGACAGAGAAACACAACGTCGACAGCCTAATAGGTATGAGGGAAGAAATTTTAAATCAGAGACATCTAAGACGAAGTCAAGTTCGCCTTTGTAAAGATTACGCGGTCAATAGGCAAATTGAAAACGAAAGACAGCCCTAACGAATCTTATTAACGAGAGAAAATAATGTTATAGAAAATGATTATAGTGGCAATTTAACAGATTTTAAAAACATTTATTTCCGGCGGATTATGGTTTTCACACCAAGTTCGCAAATTAGATTTCGAAACTATTGCGCAAGGTCACCCGAATGCTGCATCCGCCTTCTATTTAATGCAAAAATTTCCTTCGGAAGATGGAAATTACAATTTTTGTGCTACTTGCTAAAATGCGATTGTTAAAAAGAACGTTCCAAAAATATGTAAAGCTAACGGTCTAGACTTTCCTGAAATACCGGATTGAAAGGAACGTCTTATAATGCCAAAATTGCCTTTTATGACAATTCGTCCGTTAGGATATCAAGGTCAGAGTTTTCTCAAAGGTGCTGTTGTTAATATATCAATTTCTGTTAACAATATTGTGCCATCTGTACCAAAGTCCTTAGATAAGGCTCATGTTATACAAACTTATGTAAGAACGCATTTGGAATACAATCATGATTACATGCCCCTCAAAGATTGTGGAAGCTTTGCAATTCTTAGTGAATACCGCTCTGTATCGTGAGCGCAATATACATATTAATGAAAACTGGATTTCAGAATTTAATAACCAAGAAGAAGTTCCGTTTGTTGCATCTGCAGAGGATTCCAGATTAATTCAATTTTTTCATGCGGCACAAACTTCTCATGATAATCCCTCAGGTAATAATATTCCCACGGCTCTTTTAACTACAGAGCTGAATCCAGGCGGTCAAGAAACTCTTTTGGACAATATTCCTGTAGAAAACTTAAACTATAACCATTTAGTCATGGTGAAGGACAAAGACCAATTGGCCTCTTCTGCGCACTGGGAAGCTGAGAAGAAAAAGGCAATCGCTATGATTTGCCAATTTGGGCTTCCAACCTTCTTTATCAGTTTATCGGCTGCAGAATCTCAGTGGGTTGAGCTTTTGGTCATCCTCTATAAAACTGTTGATTCTAAAGATATTTCGGAAGAGGAAGCCAACAGTTTAACAACCCCAGGTAGGTATCGCTTAATTCGGTCAGACGCGGTTACTTGTGCTAGTTATTTTGACACCGCTATCGACAAATTCTTAAGCTTTTAAGAGATAATGTCGGCATTTTTGGACAGCATTTTGTCACAAATTTCTAACTAGAGAGTGGAGTTTCAACAGAGAGGTTCCCCGCATGTACATGGCATGTATTGGCTTAATAATGCTCCCAGGATCAACCTTCAAGATCCTCAGACAGTTCCTGATGTCATTAGTTTTATTGACAATTATATTTCTAGAGATGGTTCGGTTAGCCACTTCGAAAATTATTTGGGTTATCAAAAGCATAACCACAGTCGGTCTTGTACTAGGGAAATAAAAGGGCAACAGTTTTGTCGTTTTGGTATACCTTATCCATCAATGTCTTCAACGCAAATACTGTTACCGCTTACAAACAAGCCAAAATTCAGAAAGACACAAGGGAAACTTTTTCAAAATTCAAAACGTTTTAAATTCAAATATGACTACAGAAGACATTTCTTATAAAAGAGATTTTGAACATTTCTGTTCTGATAGTTGAATAAATATGTCTTTTGATGACTATTTTTTAGCCCTTAGATCAAGTTTAACAGAACCCAAAATTTTTCTAAAAAGAAAATTTCAGGAAAATTACGCTTATAATCCTCTGATTTTGGAACTCCATAGAGCAAATATGGATATCCAATATATACTGGATGCATATGCTTGCTGTTTGTATATAAATAAATATATTAACAAATCTAACAGGGGAATTTCTAGGCTATTAAATGAAGCTATATCAGAGGTAAATGCTGGAAATTATACTGTTAAGCAAACACTTAGACAGACAAGTATAGGTCACAAATTTATATCAGGCACAGAAATATCTGCACAAGATGCAGTATATTGCTGCATTGGGCTTCATCTTTCGGAAGCAAGTACTGCAGAAACATTCATAAATACCTCTCGACCTGAAAAACGTGTTCGAATGGTAAAACCTAGAGCAGAACTTCAGAGCCTTCCTTCACATTCGACTGAAATATTCGTAGCCGGAATTTTAGACTGATATGTTCAAAGATCCGATCAGTTAGAAACTCTTTGTTTAGCTGATTTTGCATCTAGGTTTAAAATATTTTAAATCTAGTAGAAGAGCACAAGACAGTGATCATGAAGAAGAAGAAGAGAGGGAAGACGATAATTTACCAGTAAGCGAGGTTGTCTGCCTTTTAAAGACGGTAGAGATTTTGTGAAAAAACGTACCAAACCTTGTATAATTCGGTATAGAAGGATTAACCCAGGTTTGGCCAAAGTTGAATATTTCCACGAAATGGTAATGCTTTACTATCCTTGGCGGAATGAACAGCAAGATCTTATTGAAAACGATAATTAGCAGACTTGCATAACACATCGTATTCTAATTGAGGAAAATCAAAGAAAATATGATGTTTTTGAGCAAAGAGAACTTGAAAATGTTCTACAAAGTCTTTATAATGAAATAGACTTGGACAAAGGTGCTCAAAATGAACTACCTATCGTGGAAAATGAGTTCAGAGCGTTGGCACTTCCAGAAATAAACTCAAATATAAATTCGCTGAACTCGCATGGTGAAGATTCAACAAATAATGGCACTGAATCTGATTGTAGTATTCGACTTATTAAACTACCCCCTTTAATTCCAGTTGAGGAATTATTTTCTTTAGTTCAAAGTCTAAATACTAAGCAAAGAACCTATTTGACACATTTGCTGCACCAGCTAAAAACAAATCGCCCATTTTACAAGTTCATTCACGGCGTTGTAGGTGTAGGAAAGAGTCGTTTGATATCTGCAATATATCAAGCTCTTAACCATCGTTACAATTCTACACCTGGATCCAATCCAAGTTCCTTAAAAGTTCTTCTTTGCGCACCTATGGGTAAAGCAGCATTCGGAGTAGGTGGAATGACCGTCCATTCAATATTCTCTTTACCTGTTAAGCAGCTGAATAGAGAGTTGAGGCCACTTAGCAATGACACAGTTAATTCGGTGTATTCCAAACTTATCGATTTAAAATTAATCTTAATTGATGAAATATCGATGGTTGGTGCTCGTATGCTTAGCTCTGTTGATGTGAGATCAAAACAGACAGCCCCTTCGGTGGTATACCGATCATAGTGTTTGGTAATTTGAAGCAACTCTCACCTGTTGAAGGTAGATGGATATTCTGTATGCTGTATGCACTTAAGTTAGTTCCTCTTTGTGGGAGCTATTTAAATACTTTGAATTAATAGAAATAATGAGACAACGGGAGGAACAGGCCTTCGCAATTGCTTTAAACCATATGGCATCTGGTACTATGACAAATGAAGACATATCACTCGTTGAAACTCGAGTAGTTAATTTCGAAGAATTTCCCGTTGATGCCATACATTTATTTTGGTCCAATGAAGAGACAAATAATTTCAATGCTCTTAACCTCAGCCAAAGACTCAAAAGACTCAGTTAAAGGAATTGGTATAAGTGAAAATGATAATATTTTGGAAAAAGTTAAACTTTTCAAAATTTCTGAAACGCAAGGACTGCCCTATGAATTGACACTAAAAACCTCCGCCAAATATATGATTACAGTAAATATAAATACGTGTGATGGCTTGGTTAATAGGGCAGCCGGACAACTTAAGCAAATTGATTTCAATAGTTCTTTTCCAACAATTCTGTGGATTAAATTTTTGGAACCTTCTGTTGGTTTGAAAGCACGATCAAAATAGCCCCATCCTCTAGAAAGTTCTTGGACACCAATTGCAAAAGTTTTAAAATCTTTTCAATATAAAAGAAATGAACAAATTTCAATTGAAAGGAATCAGTTTCCAGTTGTTCCGGCTGAGGAAATAACTATTCATAAAAGTCAGGGTGCCACATATAATAAAGTTGGAGTTCACACTCGACCCGGAATGCATAGAGCTTCAATATATGTCGCTTGAAGTCGAGCTACTACTGCAGAAGGTCTATTCATCATAGGAAATTTTATTCCTCCTAACAACATTTTATGAATCGGATCCTGTATTTAAGGCACTGAGAGAATTGAACACAAATAAAGCTCTGACAACAAGTTTCAGTTTTATGAATTAACGAACATCAACCCATCAAATTTTATTCCATAATGTTCAGAGTCTTCATGCTTACATTAATGATATAAAAATCGACTGTTTGATGCTATCTTCAGATATTTTATGTTTTGTAGAAACTTGGAGTTATCCGTGCGAAAGTTTTGATATAGGTACCAGGATTTACTCCAATTAACGAGTTGAGGATAGATAGCACGGAAACAACCAACAGAAATAAACGGGGCATTATAATATATGCAAAGCATAATATTGCTAGCTCTATAGAACCAAAGGCTGTAAAGAAAATTTATTCAGGCCGCAAAGTTTTAGAAGCGGTTTTGTTGAAATGTTTTGCTATTAATATTCTGGTTCTATACAGAAATTCAGCTTTCTCTGTCAGACATTTAATTGTAGAACTTCAGGAAGTCCTTACTTCTGAGTTATGCAATCAAAATGTGCTAATTGTTGGAGATTTCAACATATGTTTAATATCTACAGGGAAGTCAATAGGGAATCAATTCAAGAAAAAAACTTTAGTTCCCTGCTTGGTGTAGAATATTCAACTACACCTGCCGGTACACAAATTGATTGGGCATTTTCAAACATGGATCCTTCCCATGTTAATGCAATTACTTTTGAGACAGTACACAGCTATCATGACAGTATTTGTGTCTCTATTTCCAACTAAAGTTTTCAGACTTATTGCAATAGTTCTTCATTTTTTGTTTTTTCGAATATATATTAAGAAATGGTATAGCAATTTTGACAGTAATTTTTAAGACAATTTTAAGAAGAATATGTAAATAATCTTATTAAGAAAATTTAAATTATATGTATAATTTGTTATTATATAAGACATTATTGTATAAATATATGATACAAATTAAATAGTATAAGGAGAAAAGAAATATAATTTGGATATATGTATAACAATCTATAAAAAAATTTATGTTTAATATTGTAAATATTATTTATATACAAATAAATATAATAATAAAAATTTTAAAGTTGTTAATATTAATTGTTTTTAAGCTAAACATATATAATAATATTGATAAAATAAATAAAAAATGTTATTCATTGTGAAAAAACGATTTACTTTCATACTCCTCAATAGAGTTGTAATTCATTCTATATAAAATAAATTATAAGCGTATACAACAAAACACAAGAACGATTGCTCTAATTATTAAAATATATAACGAAATCTCAAACGAGTATACCATATAAGTATACAATTTTCGGTTGCATCCGAACTTAGCCCTTCCTTACTTTTTATACTATCGCAACCTGTTCCTACAGAGTATAATAGTTTTGTTCACCTAACGGTTCTTTGTATCACCTAAAACTAATAGAGTTAGATATAGGGTTATGTATATATAAATGATCAGGATGAAGAGACGAGTTGAAATCCGGGTGACTGTCTGTCCGTTTGTCCGTCTGTGCAAGCTGTAACTTAAGTAAAAATTGAGATATCTGTATGAAACTAGGTAAACATCTTTCTTGATACCGTGGACGGTTGTTGTGGCAGATGGGCGTAATCGGCCCACTGCCACGCCCACAAAACGCCATTAATCAAAAACAAATAAATTGCCATAACTATGCTCCACAACAAGATACAAGACTCTTATTTGGTATACAGGATGACATTAAGGAGGGGCATCTGCAGTTATTTTTTTTTTAATGGGCGTGGTCCCGCCCCCTAATAAGTTTAATGTGCATATTTCCTTTACCACTGAAGCCATAATAAAAAAAATTCACTGGGAACAAATGTTTTTAGCATCTCTATCGATGGGTTGGTGGAATCGGGTGACAACCCCGCCCACTCCCCATATATCGGTACTGTTAAAAACTACTAAATGCGCGATAAATAAAGCACTAAACAAGACAGAGACATTAAATTTTTATCTCTGGGATGGTATGAGAATATTTTGTAGGAACCACGTTCAAAATTAGTCAGTGCGCGTGGTACCGCCCACTTTTAGGTAAAAACCCATATCTTGGGATCTGCCTAACCGATTTCAACCAAATTCGGTACATAATATTCTTCTCATATTTCTATATTATAGTATGAAAATGGGCGAAATCATATTACAACCATGCCTATTTCCCATATAACAGCATTTTAAATTCCATCTGATGTTTTCACTTTCCAGTATGCAAATCAAGCAACAATGATTATATCGGCGTAAAACTTTGCGTGAATAATATGCTTAACGTATGCCACTTTGTGACCAAAAATTGTCTAAATCGAATTAAAACTGTTCAAGCCCCTAGGTACTGAATATGTGGACCCCAGTGCCTATAGCTGACACTTTACCGAAAATATCGGTCAACATAGAACAAGGCCGCAAGATCCACAAAGAAATCTAAAACGAGTATACCATTTGACTTTGCGAGAGTACATACGAACTTAGCCCTTCCTTACTTGTTGGTATTATCACATATCAATAAATACATGCGCGCATTGCTCTATATGTAAGAATGTATGTACAAATATGCGTATGACCTTGCAAAATAAGTAATGCATACACATATATATATAAATATCTATATATGTATGTACATATAAGCCTACAAATGTAGGTATGTCAGCCAATACAAATACAAACAAAAACAACAAATGTCTTAAATAGCATAAGCACTAGAAATCAATATGGCAGCCAAATCCTAAATTTGTAGTAAATCACACAACAACAACATTTTCATTCATGAACGCTGGCACACATGCAATAAGCTATGTCGTTTCATTCCTAAAAGCAAACGCCTTACACATCTCCCCGAGCATGCGTTTGCCTACAAGCATCTTTTCATCACGATGGCAAAAGCTAGAAACCATAAATTGAACAACTTTTTGATGTTCCCTCTAGAAGGGGAAAGTGACAACCCTGCAAACCCACAAAACACAGAAAAAAGTGACAAAAGTGGCAACAAAGCTTTTGTCGATTTAAAATATTTCACAATTCTAAAATATTTTTCCGTGGCTTACAAAAATCTTCGTCAATATGTATACATGTTCATTAATAAACATACATACTTACAATGATTTGTAGGCAAAGCTGTTAGAGCGGCAAGGGAGCGATGCAATCGGCGAGAGTTCGTTTATTTTTCGGCACATAGGCACATATCGGATTTTCTACCAAAAACACAATGTTGTGACGCTTTGTCGTCGCGTAAGTCCTTCGACAGATTGACTCTTTGACATAAAAGCAAAAAACGTGAGCTTCGGTCATTGGTTGACCGTGTCAACGGAGATTTCACATGAAGTAATGAGTCTACATATCTACATACACATGTTCTTTATAGACAAATTTACAATTTTTCTTTCATATTTCTTTACATGTAAAGATGATATGAAAATGCCGAACATGCAAATCGCAGTTCTGTACTTTTGTGACTCCTTTATGGATTATACATGAATTATTTTAAAATATACATAAAATGATTTAACAAATAATAAATAACAGTTCAATAAAAGGGTATATATTTCAATTGGTATATCAATATTCCCAGTTTGGCATACTTATAATATCTCTTCAATAGTCGTCGTTTCGTTATGTTAAGAAATCGTATGTGAACAGATTCACCGCTGTTATAAAAGCGAGAAATGTTATTTGTTGTTAGCTCATTACATTACGATACTCATCAACTCATTCAACATTCAAATTGAAACATAAGACAACTTTGTGACTTTTGAAGCGTAAATATATACGAATAAATATTACTTTGTGAAATGTAAAAACGAAAGTATGTGTTCAACGATAATTTGAACAAAAAATGTCCTTTTTTGAGAGTCACTTATGACGATTCCATCGTTCGTTGGGACAAATGTAATGGAACTTTTTCGCGCCTTGCCTTACAACACAAGCGTTATGGGGAGAATTCGCACAACTATTGATTAACCGATACACAACAAGGGTTAATCATATCCAATGTCAGCGAAAAAACAACCATTTCAGATCGATACCCTATTCCGACAGGTCCTAGTTTTTTACAACATTGGATCTTAAGTCAAGAATTCACCAAATAATTTTGTGTGAAAAAATAATCAAAAAACGGCGTTTATAGGGAAATATTGTTACGCTTACGTCGACGATAGAATTATTTATTCTTCAGATGAACAATGATATTTAAAGCACATCAACCACATACTATAAACAATTAAGAACGCAGGAGTGAGAGTCTCGCCGGAAAAATCGAAGTTGTTTAAAACCGAAGTGGAGTATCTAGGGTTTGTTGTTTCTAATACGGGTATTAGAACTTGCCCAGATAAAATTCGTAATATGGTTAATTACGAGCTTCTGCAAACTCTTCGAGCGTTACGTCGCACAAGCCTTTGACCGCCAACATTCGCGGAGAAAACGGACAAGTAGGTACACGTTCAAAAATTGTAAGAATTGATATTAGCCCTCAAGCCCTTCAAGCTTTTGAACAAGTAAAACAAATATTAGACTCAGAGAATATTTACTTCAATACCCAAATTATAATCAACCTTTCGAGCTCACAACAGACTTCTCACAAAGGTTGTCCAATAACCATGACGTCACGAATACTCTCAGCTACCGAGCAAATACATGCTACTAACGAACGTGAGCTTCTTGCGATTGTATGGGCATTGAAAAAGCTTCGCCATAATTTATATGTAACGGAAATTATAAACATTTTTACCGACCATCAGCCGCTTATATTCGCAATGTCCAAAAAAATCCTAAATGCAAAAATGACGGTCGTGCATAGAAGAGTTTGTGTCTAGTTTTCATTTTAAGCCGGGAAAAGTCAACAAAGTCGCCGATGCGCTTTCTAGACAATTTGGCAACAATTTAAGTCAAGCCCCAACAAATGAAACTGTGAACAGTGAAAAAAACTTAAGTAACGTTATCAAAACTTTCAATTGTCCTGTTAACCAATTAATTTGTAAGTCTAACTAAAATTCGTTTTAAAAAACTGACACATCACACAATCACTACTAAATACTCTTAAAAATCTTATAGAATGCCTAAAAATTCATATGAACCCTAACGTCACCAACGGAATTTAATGCGATCTTTATGCTATTATACGTAAAATAAATTAAATAGTAACGGCTTTTCTCGGCATTTAGTTTATTCACCTTCAGCTGCTCTGTTTGTTATCATTGAAAAGAACAGTCTTTAGCATTTAAAAGTTTAACGGTATAATATCACACAATCTTGGTGGGCAGTCGACCGGCCCAAACCGTGAAATTATCTGCTCACGGAAATGTTCTCTCAATAAATCCATTGATTGATGCGATCTGTTTGAAGCGGCGCCGTCTTGGTGAAACAAAATGTCGCTGAGATCACGAGCTTCAATTTCAGGCCTCAAATAGTCGGCTGTCATAGCGCGATAACGGACATCATTGACGGTTACGTTTTCACCGCCATCATTTTTGAAGATATATGGACCGATGATTCCACTGGCCCACAAACCACAACAAACCGTTGTTTTTTCTGGATGAAAGGGCAGCTCTCGGATCTCTTCAAGTTGCTCTTCGTCCTAAATGCAGAAATTTTGCTAGTTTACATATCTATTGTACCAGTAATGGAAATCATCACTGAACAAAATTTGGCTCGAAAACGTCGGATCTTCTCGGAATTTTCAAGAGTCCGAAGCGATGTCGCTTGAGAAGGGCGAGTGGTTTCAGTTCCTGCACAAGCTGTATTTTGTACGCTTTCAGTTTAAGATGTCTAGAGAGCGTATGTGAACAGATTCACCGCTGTTATAAAAGCGAGAAATGTTATTTGTTTCTCCTGCGTGTGAGGTAAACTGCCCGATAGCAATTTTAAAAATGTTCGCTGTCGAACCTGCACCCTCTCGGTCATGTACGGTCTCTGGTTCACTGATAGCTCATTACTTTCATTCAACATTAAAATTGAATAAGATAACTTTGTGACTTTTGAAGCGTAAATATTTACGAATAAATATTACTTTGTGAAATGTAAAACCGAAAGTTTGTTTTCAACGTTAATTTGAAGAAAAAAATATCCTTATCCACTTATGACGATTCTATTGCGACCAATATAATGCAACTTTTTCGCGCCTTGCCTTACAACACAACCGTTATGGGGAGAATTCGCACAACTATTGATTAACCGATACACAACAAGGGTTAATCAAAACCAATGTCAGCGAAAAAACCATTTCAGATCGATACCCTATTCCGACAGGTTCAAGTTTTTTACAACATTGGATCTTAAGTCAAGAATTCAAGAAATAATTTTGTGTGAAAAAATAAGCAAAAAACGGCGTTTAGGATAAATAACGGAAAATATGAATTCCCTTTGAGTTAAAACTGCACCCAGTATTTTTAGAGGGTCATTGACGATGGTTTGCGCAAAGCTATAGAGAAATATTGTCTCGGCTTACGTGGACGATAGAATTTTTTTCTTCAGATGAACAATGATGTTTAAAGCACATCAACCACATACTTTAAACATTTGAGAAAAAAATCGAAGTTATTTAAAATCCCAGTGGAGTTTCTAGGGTTTCTTGTTTTTAATACCGGTATTTGAGCTTGCCCACATACATTGTGTCTAGTTTTAATTTTAAGCTGGTAAAAGTCAACAAAGTTGCCGATACGCTTTCTAGATAATTTTGCAACAATTTAAGTGAAGACTCATCTGAAATCACAAATGAAAATGTGCACAGTGAAAAATCCTGAAGTAACGTTATCAAAACCGTCAATTGTCCTATTAACCAATTAGAAACCAATTAATTTCTAAATCTAACTAAAATTCTTTTTAAAAACTGATACGTTAAACAATTACTTGTGATACTCTTAAAAATCTCATAGAATGCCTAAAAATTCATTTGAACCTTGACGTCACCAACCGAATTTATTGGGATCTCCATACCATTATACATACAAAAAAGTAAATAAGAACGGCTTTTCTCGGCATTTAATTTATTCACACTCAGCTTCTCTGTTTAGCATCATTCAAAAGGATATTCGTTAGCATTTATTTTTTGAAGATTATGGAAGGTGGTCCATTTATTGAGTTCACTTCTGGATGACTCGTTCCAGCATGTCTACTGGTAACTGGCGAATGACACGCGTCATGTTTTGCTCCAAGGCCTGAATCGAAGCGAGATTGTCCGCATAGACTTCAAACTTTGAATATCTTCACAGGTAAAAGTTTAACGGTGTAATATCACACGATCTTGGTGGCCAATCGATCGGCCTAAAACATTAAATTATCTGTTTACGGAAGTGTTCTCTCAATAAATCCATTGATTGATATGATGTGTGGGAAGTGGCGCCGTCTTGTTGAAACAAAATGTCGCCGAGATCACGAGCTTCAATTTCAGGCATCAAATAGTCGGCTATCATAGCGCGATAATGGACATCATTGACGATTACGCTTTCACCGGCATCATATTTTAAGATATATAGACCGATTATTCCAGCGGCCAACAAACCACACCACACCGTTGCTTTTTCTGGATGAAATGGCAGTTCTTAAATCTCTTCGAGTTGTACTTCGTCCTAAATGCCGCAATTTCGCTTATTTATGTAGGAGTTGAGGGGTAAATAATAAAACCCCGTTCAACTCGGTACTTATGCTAGAACACGTCTTATCACGTTGGATGATAAATCGAGAAGAAGGAATATGGAAATGTAACATAATACAATTAATATTGTAACGGGATAATATAATTTAGTTGCTGAATTCGGTATTGACATGTTCAAAGAAATAAGTAAAATAATTTAGTTGCTGAATTTGGTGTTACCAGATTATAAGAATTACAAATTAGAATGGAATATAAGTGATCTAATTTTTGAATCTTACTTTTAAGGTTTTATATTGTGTTTCAATTTCTGCTGTGCAAGATACTGGTTCATTTACGTCGCTGTCAGCTACGTAGACTGATTTTAGCCTGTCTACTGAAATTTAAGTTGCTATCCTTTGGTAATCTATGACGAAATATTTTGCATGGCGCGCGATAACTTTGATCGGTCTTTCGTAGGGCGATGAGAATGAAATTTCGATATGGTCATTTCGCACCAAAACGTGTGAACAGGTGTTGAGTTCCTTAAAATAAAAAATAGATCTCTTCCCATGTCCCTTCACCAAACGCTCGGCGGTGGTTATTATTTTGTTTGAAGGAGCGATGAATTCTCTGGTAAACGTATTGGCAGAGAATGTTAATAAATAGAGAAGGCGCAAATGTTAAAAAGTACTAAATTGAGCTTTTCACAAGAGGGAACATCGAAAAATACAACTTCGACTCTTTTGAAATACACCACGCAATGATCGAAATGGGGAAAGGCTATAAATAGACACAAACAATGTTCTTAAATGAATTAGCCGCATGCTTAAATTTGCATATTTCCAAAAAATCAAAATTATTGTAATTTAAAATAATCCTTCAAATTATATAAGAGGATTATTGGTTTAAGCCGCAGAATTTACAACAAAATAAGTATTAATAGATAAATTCTTCAACACATTTTTGTGCGTTGCATGAACAGTATCTATTAGGCAAAGGATAGCAATAAAACAGTGGCTAAGTGGCCGCGATTTCGATTTACGGTGGCTCAGGTCGTAAGCGTGAAGGAATTAAGCTATTCCGAATACAAACGCTAACGTTCGAATCCTGTAAATCATAAATCTTAATTTTTATTTATCTTTAATTTTATTATTTGACATTTTAGCTGATTTCAATTTAATTAATTTTACTTCCTGAGATAATTATAATATTTTAGGAAAATATGTTCATATGTTTGGGTTTATTGCATATTCCCTTATTTATGCGTATTTATACAAATGTGATATCACACATATCTTCATAAGTACCCGTACGCCGATGCTTGCTTCTTCTTACCCCGCACAAACAATGACTTTTGTCTACACTTTTTGCTTTTTGCGTGAAGCACGATCGCAGGCAAGGAGGGTCAGGGCGCACTTCCACTTAATTATCTCAGATATATTTTTAGTAAACGAATTTATTTTAAAAACGTTTAAATAAGTATGAATTTATGTGTATTTGTATTTTTACGTCAAAATTATTGTATAATATTATATAAATAAGTTCTAAGATATCAGTATTTCTCAATACAAATTAATCAACATGATAATACAATATAAATCCTCCGTTGAAACGGCTCTGTCCATGATGGCACGCAATGGAAGTAACGGCGGCCGGCAAACATACATACATACGAGCTCGCATACATATTGACACCAAATTTTGCGCATCGTTGCGGTGTTGATAATAAGTAAACATAAAAAAGTACTGTATGCAGTGTGCTTAAAATATATAGATGTAATAAAGGATTTCATATAAATGGCAATTTTATATAAATTTTATAATTTAATGTCATATATAATGAGTAATATGAAGTTAATTTAAAAAAATATTTCAAGTCGCTAATAGACCATGTTGTAAATTTTCCTTTCTGAAGGGAACTTCTGACAAATTCTTCAATTTCTGATTTTTAGCAAATGTTGTGAGGAAGCAACTTGTGGGCAACATACAAATGCGAGGGGGATGGTAGGATTTTCAGTGATACAAATTGTAAAATGAAATTTTGCTGATTCTTCAATTTTACTGAAGACATTCAAATTCAATTTCATTCATTTTTATTTAAACTTCATTTTCGTGCATTTATGGTAGGAATTCTATATGAAAACCAAATTTGGTTGGCCAGGCGCACAGAAAAAAGAGCGCAGTGCAGAGTTATAAACGATCACACTTCGTTTTGTAGCATACGCGCGTTCCTCATGTATGTATTTGTTGGCGTTGTAGTATGAAATATTTAAAAAATATAGGGCGAGCTTGCTCGAATTTTATTGGTCCGTGATGGTGCGTCTGCGATTTTTTGTCGCTTGCGCGAATGTTTGATTTTTTTGCAAACGGCATATTGAGAGGCGTACATACATGCATATATACATATGTTTACATGTATGCAAATATGTTTAGACATGCGAATGAAATATACAAGGTGCGTTCCAAAGTAAAAAGTAAAAAAGTAACAAAATAAACTCTAGTGGCGCCATCTATACTACTAGTGCGTTAGAATCTGCTATTGTTTATCGACTTCCATTAAAAATTTCATGACATTTCATTTATTAGAAGTGAACTTATTGCGTTTTAAGTGTCAGTATGTTTTTGTCATCGGTGCGAAAATGAGCTTCGAACAAAGAGCCAACATTGAATTTTTTTTTTTAATTGGTAAAACTTTTACCGTAACGTTTCAATTGATGAAACAAGTTTATGGCGATGATTGCCTATCCCGTAGCAGAGTGCACGAGTGGTTTCAACGTTTTCAAAGTGGTCGTGAGGACATAAATGAGAAATGAGCCGAAACCCAAAAAATCGCGCTGAAGAAGTCAAAAGTGAAGACAATGCTGATTTGTTTTTATGATTCCAAGGGTATTGTCCACAAAGAATTTTTTCCCCCCGACCATAACGTTAATGCGGTATTCTACCTTGGAGTTTTGAAGCGTTTGGTGCACCGTATTTGACGTGTTCGGCCCGAATTTCGCGAAGATGGAAGTTGGCGTTTGTTGCACGATAATGCGCCGTTTCATCGATCGACGCTTGTGGCCGATTATTTGAACAAAAATCACATTTTAACAATCAACCATCACCATTCACCTGATATAGCACCGTGCGACTTCTACCTTTTCGGAAAAATGCATTTGCCGATGAAAGGAAAGCGTTATGCAGACGTGGAGGCCATTCAAAAGGCTTGCAGCGGCATACTGGCGGTCATACCGGGCAACGAGCTAAAACACTCGTTCGACATGCTTTGGACCGTGCATTAAGCTGTATTAAAGCAGAAGGAGACTATTTTGAATAAAATTAATTGATTTTGAAGATAAAACCATTTGTTCTGTCTTTTTTAAAGGTCCTGATTACTTTGGAACGCACCTTGTATACATACAAATTGAACATTTCAAACAAGTAAACGACGATTGCTGTTTGAGTACACAGATTAGACCAAATCACATGTGTGGTATTCGTGGTGCTGCTTGGACACAGTTACTTATTGCAAATTTACATCAAATATTTTGCCGAGTTCAAATCCTATTACTTACATATGTTGTTTTATTCCTATTTTAATTTTTATAAACCTTTTTTATTAAATTTATTTTAATTTCATTTTAATATTTTTCTCATTATATAAATGTTCTTCAAAATCAATTATTTCTTTTTGTTATTCTAATTTTCTCTAACACGCATGTCAAAGAACATCTGCGCATACATATATTAGCCGTTCCTTTATAAGGTGGTGAAATATTTACTTGGTTCCTGCTTAGAGTGGTGGAGTTTGTTGAATTCGATTATTATTAATTATTATTATTGAGGGAAAGGTAACTTTTTGACGTGGTGTAATTGAACTTTCGAATTTTCGATGTTCCCTGTTAATAGTTTACATTTTAGCACAGCTAACATTTGCGCCTTCTCTATTTATTAACATTCTCTGATATTGGCTCTCCATAAACAAGTTCGGCTGGTGTTGTGCCCATGTTTATCAAGTAGTACAACTGGTAGTGTGTCCAGCCAAGTTACGCGATGACAAAGAAGTGCTGATTTAAATTGGCGATGAAAACGTTCGACTAACCCATTTGACTGCGGATGATATAGAGAAGTTCTTAGATGTTTGATGTTTAGAATCTGCGACAGTGAGTTAAAAAGTTTCGACTCAAATTGTCGTCCTTGGTCAGATGTATGTGGTATGTGGTACTAGTGCTCGAGCTACTCTATCTGCTGTACCGTTTTCCAAAGGTATTGCTTCCGGAAAGCGCGTAAAACGATCAATTATTTTTAAACATTGGTTAAAGCTTTTAGAGGTTGGTAGAGAAACTAAATCGATGTAAATGTGCTCGAATCGTTGTGATGGTGCCTGGAAAGTTGCAATAGGCGTTGATACGTGTCGTTGAATTTTGTTACGTTAGCAGTCGATGCAGGCTTTTGCCCATGTGCGACAATCTTTATTTATCGACGGTCACACGAATCGTTTGCTTACTAGCTTTTGCGATGCCTTTATTCCGCGATGTATCAAAGGGTGTAGAGAATCGAATATGCGTTTCCAGTTTCCTGAGTAGTCCTGGGACGTATGGACGTATAAAACCATTAGTTATGTCACAGTTGCAGCAGTGAGTTTGATGGAGCGAGACTTTTGGTCGCTTTCTTGATGAATTTCCTGTAAAAATTTATAGTAACAAGAAATCTTCGTAAACGTTTGATAGTAGTAGAAAATTCAATACTTAGGATAGCGTTAACCTTATCTTTTGAAGGCATTCTTGTTGACTGTATGGCCCAAGAATTGTACTTCGGTTAAACCAAAATGTAATTTTGTTTGTTTAATCCCTAGTACGTAATCTTGAAACCGGTTAAATAGAATTTCAAGATGTTGCAAATGTTCTTACTCGTTGGCTGAAGCTACCAGGATGTTATCGATATTCACAAATAAAAACGGTAAGTCGCGTGTTACATCATCAATGAACCTTTGAAACGTTTGAGTAGCGTTTCATTTCAAATAGTCCAAAAGGCGTTATAATGGCTGTTTTACAGATGTCTTCTGGTGCGACTGGGATTGGTTAAATGCACGGACCAAATCTATTGTTGAAAAAATGTGCTTGCCATGCAATGATGTAATGAAATCTTCGAGGCAGTGGACAGGATATTTATCTGGAACTGTGGGAGCATTTAGACTGCGATAGTGTCCACATGGTCGCCATCCCCCAGAGCTTCTAGCAGTTAAGTGTAATGGTGATGACCACGGTGGTCGTTATTCGTTATTCTAACCAGTTTTATGCGAATATGTCGGTCAGTGAAAATTAGTATTTTTTATACTCTCGCAACCTGTTGCTACAGAGTATAATAGTTTTGTTCACCTAAAACTAATCAAGTAAGATATAGGGTTATGTATATATAAATGATAAGGATGAAGAGACGAGTTGAAATCCGGGTGACTGTCTGTCCGTCCGTCCGTGCAAGCTCTAACTTGAGTAAAAATTGAGATATCTTTATGAAACTGGGTAGACATGTAGTGGTGACAAATTTTTGGAACGTCGTTGTCACCAATGTAGGAGTTGAGGGGTAAATAATAAAACCACGTTCAACTCTTTACTTATACTAGAACACGTCTTATCAGGTTGGATGATCAATCGAGAAGAAGGAGTAAGGAGATGTAACATAATGCAATTAATATTGTAACGGGATAGTATAATTTAGCTACCAGATTATAAGAATTAAGAACAATATTAAGAATAGATCTTTTACAATTAGGAGTGATGCTAGTCGCTACATTTACATATTCAATGAATGGATGGCCCAGAAATGGGCCTCATCACTGAACAAAATTTGGCTCGAAAACGTCGGATCTTCTTGGGAAGGTCGAGCGTATTTTGTAAGCTTTTAATTTAAGATCTCAATGTAAATTGAGCCAAGTTGTTCCAAACGTCAGTCCGAGCTGCTGCGAACGGTGCCGAATCGACTCTCCAAGGTCTTCGTGTGTACTCTCAGCTACGGCTGCTATATTTTCATCACTGCATGCTGGACGTGGTCTATTTGGTCGAATATTATCCAAGAATGAATGCTGGAAGAAGATGTGGGATGGTGTTGCGAATAGTAGGCTCAGTAGGCCGATTAAGTTGAGTGAAGCGCGAATTTGGTCGAATGTACCGGCGGGAACCAAAAAAAACAACTATTCGTTTGTTGTTAATGGTTATACTTTATTTTACATCTCCCCTTGTGTTATTACAATAATTCGCTTATATTCTACAATAATGCTTACTTAGCTAAATATGTGATTTGGTAATGCGAATGAAATTGAAATTTGAGTGTACAATTAAGAAATACGGGTTGCTGACACTTTGTGTTTACGTTGCTAAAAATGCATTGTAGTCATTTTGACGAAATCAGAATTATTGGTGCAATTGGGTCATTGGCGGCAACAAACTTGTAGTTTGTCATCATTGCTTATTTTGGTTTTGGAACGTTGCTGTGACGTAACCCCTCGCCCTCTTGATTGACTTTTTTAAAAATGTAGATTTTTAAAAATATAAAAGTAAATTATTACGGCAAAAGTGATTGCAACGATAATGATAGTAGTAGCGAATGTTGTCCAAATTATTGGCTTATGTGTATTTCTGTGATATTCCAATTCTTTTATTTTATTTATATTTTCAATTTCTTGCACCATTATTTCTTCGAATGTCAGTTTGGTTTTAACGTTATTAATTTTGAAATTAGTGGGTATTATAAAATGTTCTTCCAATTGAATTCTCGTATTTTCAAAAATATTTTCATTAATTTTTACATGGCAATTGTTAAATATTACTAAATTGTGGCCTGATATATGCAGAGTTCCTTGATCACATGTACTATTAGTTAATGTTTTTCCATAATTTTTTAAAAACAATAATTCGTCTTTTATTGCAATTAACTCTGTTTTATTATTTCTTATACTTTCACAATTGTTTCTTAGGATACAAAGGTTTGATTTTTTTTAGTTTCTTTACATTTATATTTTCTGGAAATGAATAATATGTATTATTTATTTTTACAACTTCTTGTGTACTAAACATTAACTCTTGTGATATATTATTAGGAAGGGGTGAAAACATTGATTTTCTAACATTTATAATTTCATTAGGTATTTGAATAACAAAAATTATTTTACTATTTTTATATTGTGCTGTGTATAACTTTATATTTTGTAATTTAAACATGTCTATATCGTATTTTATGATTTCTACTTAATGTTTTATTGAAAAAGTTATTTATTTCTATATTTCTATTTAAGTTAGAAATGGCTCTATGATTTTTCTCGTCTATTACTTTAAGATGTTCCTCTATTTCCGTTCTCTCCTGGTCATCCATTGTGCCATATAACCATTTCATTCCTGTTCCTACTATATTGACAAGTCCTCTTTTGTTGCTATGTGTTACGAGTGTTTGCATTTTGTAAATAAGTGTGTTCAGTTCATTATGCAGGTAGTCGTAGTTTTCGTTGTGTGTTAAAATTTCCATGTTTGATTCTAAAGTGTTTAAAATTTTTTTTTTATTTCGGATAGGTCTATGATGTGTAATATTGTGTTGTAATTATGAATTAAATTTATGTTTTCTAAAAAGATTTCTGTGTAGCCTTCGTTGCTTTCGATTTTTTCCACGTTGAGTGCAGCCTTAATTGTCTGTGGTGGTGTTATTAGTGTGAAAAGCATAAGTGTCCAGAGTACGTTGGTATATTTGGTGCGAATGGCTTGGTTGTAAAGGCCATGATACGTCTCTTTAACTCCGAAGTTTTTTTATTAATTCCGCTTTAATTTCGTTCCATGTTGCAGATGGACCCAGTGTCCTAATGACTTGAAGCGCTGCTCCCTGAATTTTGGTCCAAATGTATCTCTTGAATATGAACTGCTTAAGCGCCGGGTTGTCATCGAACAGAGGAAGCATAATTTCGACTTCTCTCAAGAAGGATGAAAGATCGTATTCCTTTTTTATGCCATAGTAGGGTTTAATCCTTGCGGCTTCCTTTATAAGCTCTGTTGCCAGGTCTTGGTTGGCCATTTTTCGTTATATAATATATTTCACTTATTTGGTTTTTTATATATTGTATATAAGTATATTTTATTTATATTAATTTTATTTTTATATATATTCTTTCTTTTTATTTTGTTTTTCACTAGGATATAATTTTGATTATTGTCCTTTCCCTATGTTTTTTCCACTCGGACTAAATTTTGATTGTAGTCCTTTTGTACTTGTATATCTTAGGATATATTTTCCGCACTGGACATAACTTCGGTTATTGTCCTTTCTTATGGTTTTTCAATCGGACTAAATTTGGATTGTAGTCCTTTTGTACTTGTCTATCTTAGGATATATTTTCCACACTGGACATAACTTCGGTTATTGTCCTTTCTTATGTATCTTTAGATACACCAATACCCACTGCGCCAATTAGGTCGAATGTACCGGCGGGAACCAAAAAAAAAAAACTATTCGTTTGTTGTTAATGGTTATAATTTATTTTACATTCTCCCAAGGTGTTATTACAATTATTCGCTAATATTCTACAATAATGCTTACTTAGCTAAATATGTATGTGTTTTGGTAATGCGAATGAATTTGAAAGTTGAGAATACAATTAGGAAATACGGGTTGCTGACACTTTGTGTTTACGTTGCTAAAAATGCATTTGTAGTCATTCTGACGAAATCGGAATCATTTTTGCAATTGGGTCATTGGCTCCAACAAACTTGTAGTTTTTCATCATTGCTTATTTTGGTTTTGGAACATTGCGGTGCCGTACCCCGCGCGAAACACATTATTTACAGAACGTGAATTTTTGTAATAAAGTTGAACGATTTGTAAACGTTGTTCAGGCGTAAGTCTTTCCACGATGAAATGCCACACAATAATGAACAAAAATAAAATGACAGCTTGACACGACTTACGCGCGATCAGTCAAAGAAAGGCTGTTAAAAAAGTCCCGTTATATACCAATTTTTCATTCCTACTCTTCACAGGGAAAGAAATGGACAAGGTTCCATTCCACCATTTTGGAAATTGCACGCTTCATAAAAGCACAGCAAAAAAAAAAGATGATTGTTATTTTAGCAATACTAGACTTAGCTGAGGACAGTCCCGGACTGTCCCGGGCTTAGAAATTAAAAAAAGAGAGAGATTTCTCAATAAATGAAACAAAAATACAACAATGTAGATGGCCCACCCTGTGTGTTCTATTTCTACATTCTACATTTGGTTTGAGTGTATTGAATTCAAGAGTTTCGCACGAACATCAGCGTTGTTCACTGGCAGCTCATTACTTTCATTTAACATTAAAATGAAACATAAGATAATTTTGTCAATTTTGAAGAATAAATATTTACTAATAAATATTACTTTGTGAAATGTCAAAACGAAAGTGTGTTTTCAACGATAATTTGAAGAAAAATTATCCTTTTTTGAGAGTTAGCTATGACGATTCCATTGTTCGTTGCGACAAATGTAATGGAACTTATTTGGTTGCTGCTGGTGGAGGCACAAAATGGCAGCAAATGATTCTCTTCAACCTTCATATCAGATTTTTTCATCGGAGAGAAACCAGATTTGATTCTATCGACGATGGAAGGCGTGTGGGCGTACCACACAATTGATGGGACTCACAGTTTTACGTTTGTTATACAAAAAATCATTTAAAAAACAGCAGTTATACAATTAAAATTTTAAGATCAAACGACTGCGCAACCAAAATATCTCGAACCTGTTCCCAAATGAAAAAATTTTCGTGTTCAAGAACAAAAAGTGAAGCGATTTTAACCATACGCATTTGAATACCTCAAGTATGTCAAGGTGTTTTATGTCACCATTCGTTATTTTCTTCCATTATCTGGAGTGATTGTTAAAATAATTTTACTTTCACAAGAAAAAGGTAAAACGTCGGATATGATTTTATCATTGATTAAAAGAGTCTCGGAAAATTTTGATTTGCGACAGTTAATTTTGGCGAGTTGATAGGAAAAAAAGGAATTGTTTTTGTAAAATTAAAGATATTAAATTCGAACATAGTTGGTGTAGGTTGGGCAGGGCATATCGTGCATAATGCTATTCGTAACGCATGTAATGTACTTGATGTTGAAATAGAGAGCATTGTTGTTCAGATCTACACACATTTTTACATCGACACCATTTGCACAGAAACATTAAAGTCATACTGCGAGATTTCTGAAGACGAATACGATCAATTGGTGAGTTACTGCAAAACTCGGTTCATTGGCTTGAGAGAAGCTGTGGGGAAAATCGTTCGAATGATCCAACATTCCTTCACCCCTCAAAAAAGCCAGATGTATCCGCAATTTTTTTAGTAATCCACTATCGAAGATTTTTTTTGTTCATGAACAGGTGAAAATATATTTTTATTAACTGAAATTTTTCCAAAATAGAGCAATTATTTAATTATTATCTCATTATTTTAGCATTTTTTTGAAGAAGCAATAAAAAAATTTGAAGCGAAAGAAAATTGATTGTAATTTACAAACACTTGAACATTTAATGAGCAATTTGCAAACATCCAACCAACACAATTACTTTCCGTTGCAAGTAAAAGCGGAAATGGAGAACCTGAAGAAAGAAAACTATGACTTTAGCAATTTGAAGTAGAGACGAAACAAAATTCGAAATAAATATTTAATTTTACACCTCAATTTTTGTTTTCTCATTTAATAGTCTTCAATATGTCAATCAGGCGATTTCTACTAGTATCCTGAGGCATGGACTCAACAGTTTGCTCATGTAAAACTATTTGGTTAGGTGCTACTTTCTGATAAACTCGACTAAGAAAAAATTCTCACAGAAAATATTTTTCTGAAAGCATCAGACACTACTTCACATAAGCTGGTTCGAACAATTCACTTATATTTCGTAGTATAGTATAGGTGATAAACGAATTGATACATGGAGCAAAGAACAGACATCCGTTGACAAACGTTGGGTTCAATGTTTTACTTTTCCGTGAGGCCAAACTTGGCTTGCTTGGAAATAAATTTTATAAGGTGTTTATTGAAAGGATAGTCGAAAAAGATATTGACACAACAGTTCTAATTAATACAGGAAATACATAAAAGTAATCTTCGTTAGGAATAAACTGTTGACATCTAGACTGCATCTTACAAAAACAAACTAAATACAAAAAAAAAAAAAAAACAACCACAGAGTTATAAAAATTAAAAATCAGTAACTTAGTGTCCAAATTGCATTATTGTTTTGAATTTGTTTAGTTCTTTTTTACACTCGTATTACATTAACTCCTAATTGTATTTAGCCAAAAAAAAGCCAACGCTAGAGCTTAAACCAAGCAACCAAACAACTAAACTATTATGTCGCCCCTTCAACATATGCCCAACAAAACATAAAATAAGATAAATTGGTCAGCTAATATAACATAAACTGCTACCAATGCTACGCAAGTTCTTGCTGTAATGCTTGCTATGTTCATTTGCATATCAATACTCTTTACTATTATTACTACCAGCGTAACTATTTGATGATTGACATTCGAAAAGTGAACCAAAAAACACGGAGCTGATCACAGCAAGGTCACCTGAAGAGTAAGATCGCATAGGAAAATCGATATTTTACCTCTTGTAGCCACAATAAGTTGTTGCTTTACCCATATAGAAATGCAGCGAAATATATGCTTAGGTTTTAGCTTAGTTACGACAGATGTTATGTAGATGTGAAGCAATTAAAATGATAAATAAAAAATTTATAAATAAATAACTACGATTTAAATATATATATATATATACCCTGGGGACTTATAGTTTTCGAGATATTCGCATTTAAAATTCACAAATTGAAGTACGTAGTTTTTCTATGTATTATGAATTTTACACTTACATATATTATTAAATATATATATATATATCTAACAACACAACAAAATTGTTTCCACGCATTTATTTAATATTAAGTAGTGCACGAATATGGTAGTTTTAATTCATAAGTAAAATTTAAGGACTTATTTACGCAATAACAAAAGGGCTGCGTGCATACATATGATAACCGACATTTTGCTAACGAACAAAAATAAACATAAAATAATCAGTTTAAGAAAATGATGTGTTAAAGAGAGAGTTATACCCACCATTACAATAATAGTTTTTCGCGAAACTACTTTCTGCACTGGCAGAGTTCGGCCGCGCTTCAAAGAAATAACTCAGGTCGATCCAACACCTGGTAGTTTATAGTTTTTTCGCAACGAACTACTTTGTGCAAATAAACGTCTAGAAACAGTTTTGTGATACGTTAGTAGATAACATATTTAATAATAGAAGTGTAAAATTCATAATACGTAGAAAAATTACATACTTGAATTTGTGAGTTTTTGAACTTTAAATGCAAATATCTAAACTATAAGTCTTCTGCGGCTATACATATATACATATTCGAAATCGGGGGTACTATACTAAAGCCCAGAAAATTGATGTATATAATCATCGAAGATGTGAAAATGGAGTTGTCAAACTGCCAAAGTGGTTGTATATTAGTATCAATATTTTTCGCATTAATTTTTGTTTGATTAGTGTAAGCCTTTATCAATAAGCGGTCTACCTTGACAATATTATCACGGTTTAGATTATCGCATTAACTTTGATTACCTGCGGAGACTGCAAGTCACATAATATTGTAACGGATTTCTCGATAAATCGTCTACCTAGTAACTCACTCTTGAATCGAACTCAAGAATCACTGGATTGTTAAATAAAAGTCTCAATTATGGCTATCCACTTATTTTTATTTCTAATCCAAACAACTTAACGATTTACTACTCATTATCCGAATTTACGACGTCTTACTCATATCTTAATTGCTCTTTACATGGCAACACTCTAATTAAAACTGTGTCTGATGCACAATCCGGCATTTCTTATATAGTAAATCTTTCAGAAAACTTCGTCACTCGAACATTCTGGCAACTACGAATTTCGTTGTCTGGCAAATTATCATTGATTCTATTTTGTTCTGGCACCCGTGTTCGTAATAATATATAATATTTACTTTGCGAGCGATAATCTGAAAAGTGAACCTTACATTTACCATGGAAACACCAAATTTATCAAGTAATGTAACATAGGGTTCAGTTTGTAACATAGGGTTCAGTTATGCATACAAAGCCCAAACTGCATAGACAAGTATAGCTTATGAAGTCTAGTCGGACTTGTATATTTACAGCGCATAGAAGATCAGCTGTTTGTGAGACAACGTAAATGTGAAATAACATGAGAGAAGAGAGAGAAAGAGAGTAGCGGTACCCTAATCTGAAATGCCACACAGCATAGAAATCAAAGTTCAACATATTCCTATGGCATGCAGGACAGTGCTCTATGCTATCTATGCAAATAACCTTCCTTCGTTTAGGAAGTGTTAAAAAAATATTGTTTTCCGCAAACGCGCGGAAGATATCAAATATGATGGTTTGAGTGATCCTGATGGATAACTGAATCTCTTTATTTCAATTTACTCTTATTTATACCATTTTCTTAAGTAAGGGTAAGGTTGAGCTCTGGCTACTACCGGGGTCACAGTTGGCGGATAGTGGACGGCCTACGCTAAGTAGGTTAGCTGCGAATAGTAATACGCAGTCCCCGACCAAGAGCTGCAGGAGAGGAGGGCTTGGCTCAAAATGCCTCACGCGCCCAATGAACCTCCGGCGAAGAGGTGAACAAATGCCGCCTTTAAATAAGCGTCCACAACCCCCACCGGGGATGCACCGAGGGAGAACCTACCCACGAAAGGGAGGCAACAAAGCGACGAGGGATCAATATAGCGACAGTACCCAATGTGTACGGATGACGATGAAAACCCTGGGCAAGCGCCCATCAGAATCGAGGCCAGTAAGATTCTGATTATGGTATATTGGAAAGCCGGAAAGGATTAGATTGACAAAGGGCTGGTGAGAGCAGCATTCTTCCACCTCAGTAGGTAAGAATGACATCTCACCGAAATGGCTGGTAGGCTAATGCTGTCCTTCCTCATCTCCGTCTCGTTAAAACTATGGCAGGTCTTCAAGTACGTTCAATGCACGTCGCCATATATTCTTGGTCGTACAGTTTCAGTTGAGACGAGCTGAACATAAGCTGCATAGATAACCATCGGCAACTGTTACAACGCGCAGAGATAGCGGCTTGAAGCGGAGACCCATCAGAACAAAATGAATACACCACAACAACAACAAAAACCCCAACAAAAAGAACAACAAGAAAAAACACAACAAAATAAAGATAGCCAAGACGTGGAATACGGGACCGTCTTCCGTAGAAGTAGTAGGATTCTTAGATCCCCTATACTTTCCACCACTCCAAAACAGCTGGATAAAACAGCGTCTACGCAAACAGGATCGGTAAAAAAAAGAAGGAGAAGGGAAGCGCACCCCAGCTGCCATCATAGAAGAACCTCGGGCCACTCAAAACTCACCGAAACAAAAGTATATCACCCAAATTAGACAGACAGAAGAGGAATCCTTAGAAAAGTGCAAAAGCATCGTGCAAATAATGAAGATGGCGATGGCCAAACAGAAAAATGTCAGCATGGACGTTAAGAACGGAGCGGCACAGCTAGACGAACTCTTTGACGTAATCAAGAGTTACTGTAAAAACTGGCTCATTGATGAAGCCGAGAAAAGACGGGGACATTCAAGCAGGCGCATCACGACCCCCGAGCCAATAACTTCGAAGCGGCGCGCGACAAGCCCAGTGGAGCCTCTAGAAACAGAGCAACCACGGAATGAAAAGGAAGGCCAGTGGCAGAAAGTTTTGCACAAAAGGACGAAAAAGACCCGCGCAGAAGGAGGCAAGGTGGTGGAAGCACTCAAAACCACAGAAGAGAAGCAACAAGGGAAGAATATAGCTGCTAGTCAGAGCATATTATAAAGCCAAGCGACAATCAGAGGCCGTGATTATTAAGCCAACAGAAGGCAATAGCTACGCCGAGGTCCTGAAGAACATCCGTAGCAAAGTTAATCTAAAAGAAGCAGATGTTGAGATTAAAGGGATCCGCAAAACAAGAGCCGGGGCGCTACTATTAGAGCTGGAGAAGGGACAGACTGCAAAAGCCAACTTCTGTGAGGCACTCAAGCACATCCTTCAAAAATCCGCAACAGTGGCCGACCTTAAACCAAAGGCTACTATTGAGATTAGAGACCTCGATTCACTCACAACAAAAAACGAAGTCGCAGAGGCCGTAAAAGAAGTGGTACAGGACCCCATCGAAGACTTGACAATAAACATAACTGCACCTAACACAAGAGAGCAGGTAAGGGCGTATATAACGCTTCATCAGGATAAAGCTGACACACTGATGCGAAAGACACGCATTAAAGATGGCTGGGTTAACTGCAGGCTGCGACTGGAAGAATATGCCAAAAGTTGCTACCGACTAGGGCACTTGACCTGGGACTGCAAAGGGCCCGACAGGAGAGGGCAAGGTACTTGGATAAAATGCGGCCAACCAGGTCACAAATTAAAAGAGTGCACAAAACCGCCCTCATGCTGCCTCTGCGAAGAGGCTAAACACGAAAAAGTCGACCATATCCCTCTCCTCCGCAAAATGTACGGTATATAGGAATCATCAGAACAAATGAATATTCTACAGGCCAATATGCATAGATGCAAGGCTGCTGACGCTTTACTCTCGCAAATGGTAACGGAGAACGGTTACGACTTAATCATCATAAGCGAGCAATATAAAAAGAAGGAGAGTGGGACCTGGTTAGAAGATAGCAGCTCAACCGCAGCTATATGGCTACCCCCAAGAAGTAAAATCACTATCACTGGTAAAGGGAACAACAACGGTTTCGTCTGGTTTGCGTCCAGTTGCGACCTTTTCACAGTAATTAGCTGCTACCTGACGCCAAGCGACAGCATACAAGAATTTCAAGAAAAGCTCGACAATATAGAGGGTAGAGCTAGGTCTATAGAAGGTCAATTAATTATCGCCGGAGACCTGAATTCGAAAGCCATAGAGTGGGGTATGCCAAACACGGACTCGAGAGGAAAGCGCATTCTAGAAACGGCTGCGCGGCTTGGTTTAATAGTGCTTAATACGGGTAATGCAACCACGTTTAGAAGACCGGGTTGCGAGGAAACTACACCAGACATCACCCTATCAACAGAACGCATGGCTGGCTTAATTAATAAATGGAGAGTCCTAAAAGATTACACTGGCAGCGATCATCAGTACATCTCTTTTGAGGTGGACACCAGAACAAACAACCACCAGTACAGAAAATATACTGGAGCCCGAAAATGGAACGTCTCGAATCTCCACAATAGACGACCATAACCCATCTAGCAGCTCCCCTAAAAATGCAAGAAAAGTTGTCGAGCACACAATGCTTAAAATAACAAGAGCATGTCACAAATCGATGCCCAAGGCTTCCCACAGCAAACATAAAGCGGCAGTTTACTGGTGGACAGAAAATATTTCCCAACTCAGACGCACATGCCTTAGCCTTCGTAGATCGTATACGAGATCCAGGAGAAGAGGAGCCGCATCTCAAGAAGCTGAGCAATATCAAGCGGCGCAAAAGGAGCTGAAGCACGCCATCGATGATAGCAAAAAGAGAAAATGGAAGGAACTACGCGAGGACGTTAACAAAAACCCCTGGAGACTCGGGTACAAAATAGTAATGATGAAACTCGGACTTCGAGCAAAACCACCTGACTTAACGGCTGCCAAAATGGATCATATCGTAAGAGCACTCTTCCCCACACACGAAAACAGGATTAGTGATCCAGAACAGACAACAAGAGCTCTGCTAATCCCCCTGGCCACTGGCAAGCTCAAAACTAATAAATCACCCGGCCCGGACGGGATCCCATCAGAAATCCTTAAAAAAATCGCCGCAGAGCGACCGGCATTACTTCTGAATATGTACAACGCCTGCCTCGTAGCCGGAATATTCCCTGAACCTTGGAAAAAACAACGGCTGGTGCTAATCAGTAAGGGAAAAGGTGATCCCAACTTACCATCAGCATACCGTCCACTATGTATGCCTGACACAGCGGGAAAACTTTATGAAAGTCTACTTAAACCCAGACTCGAAGCTATCAGCGAAGCCAGAGGACTCTCCCCTAGAAAACATGGCGTTAGACCCGGCAAGTCAACTTTAGGAGCTAGAAGATGCATCATTGAAAGCGTAGAAGCCGCACAGCGTAGATGCCATAAATACAAAAGAATAGTTTTGCTGGCGGCTCTAGACGTCCGAAACGCCTTCAACAGCGCTAGATGGGCAGACATGATCGACGCCCTTGAAAAAAGCTTAAAAATCCCCAACTACCTCAGAGCTGTGGTGCGGAGCTACCTCAGCAATAGATATCTGCTGTACCAAACTAGAGAGGGATTACGACAGATAGCGGTTACGTCAGGAGCTGCACAAGGATCCATTTTAGGGCCAGACTTGTGGAACATCAACTACGACGGCATATTAAAACTCGAAATGCCAGACGAATCGTACCTAATTGGCTACGCGGACGACATTGCAGCAGTAATTACAGCCCGAGACACAGAAGATGCGCGAAGAAAGCTAAACCAGGTCATGATACGGACACAAACATGGCTTGACTCACACAACCTCCAGCTCGCTACGGAGAAAACAGAACTACTAATGCTAACAAATAAGCACATACGTCTCGAAATAAGTATGCAAACGATTACGGACACTCTAAGGACACAAAAAGCGGTGAACTACCTAGGCGTAAGACTGGACCCCAGATTAACTTTCTGGGTACAAATCCAGCACGCCGCAGGAAAAGCAGCGAAAATCACCTCCCAACTCAGCAGATTAATGGCCAATATAGGGGGGCCCAGCCAAGAAAAGAGAAAGCTTCCAATGTCCACGACCATCATCGTCCTTTTATACGGAGTAGAGATTTGGGCAGATGTGTTAAAAAAGGATAACCGGCGTAAGGTATTGGCTGGAGCATACCGCACCGCAGCCCTCAGAGTTGCATCAGCTTACCGAACGTTGTCAGGTGATGCAATATTAGTCATAAGCGGAAATGCCCTAATTCCCCTTCTGGCACACGAACGGAAAAAGCTGTGGGAGCTAAAGAAAATGTCTGAATACAACAAGAGCGCATTAGACCAAATAAAGAAAGACACGATATCAGCATGGCAACGAAGATGGGATAATGAGAGAGTAGAAGACCTGGTCGGTCCAATAAGCGCAAACAACTTAATCAGCGTCATGATGGAGAGCGAAGCTAACTGGTCTATTATCCAGAAATTCGCAGAAACTTTGCTACGCAGCAAAAAGCGAGCCCTGGACGCAGGTGCGTAGATGTAAATCTCTCAATGAGGAAAATGGAACGCCACCCTGAAGTAATGCAAACGCGGTTCCAGGGTGGGCGACGGTTCCCTAGAGGGGGGGATTTTAGTGACCTGCAAGTGGCACATACCGTTGCTGTGACGACAGCACTGATGATACGAAAGACATTTTCCACCCCCTGACTCGCAAAAAAACCTTATATTCTTACAATAAGTGTCGGTTAAAATATTCGCTTATTCAGTAATTAGTTTTATTGTTTACATTGTATGGGTGGTCTTAGCTTAATGAAAAGAATATTGGTTGCTTAAATAAACAAAGATGCTTATTAAGAAGCTGAGGAATTAGCTTTAATGAAAAGAATATTGATGGCTTAAATAAGGAAAGATGCTTATTAAGAAGCTGTATTATTGCTAAATTCAAAGATACAGTTTTGTTTATAATGAGCGTAAAGCTACTGTGCTGCCGTTAACTCCCCCCTCTCTAAGATAAATCGTCGCCGATTCAATATCATTTTTCGATAGGTTATTTATTTTATCCAACATAGTATTATATGATATTGTTTGAGATTCTAAATTTCTATTTATTTTAGAATTTTTATAAGATTTTTTAAATTTTACAATCCCATAAATTATGTATATTATTAACAATATTACAAGTATGTACCATAAAAATGAATGATGTTTAAAAACTTTCATTCATTCAGCTAAAATATTTAAGTTTTCAAGGTTAATTTCTTTATTTGTTGTTTCAATATATTCTATAATTTCAAAATTATTAATATGATTGTTCTTTAAATGTTTCTAAATTTTACAATCGACATTTTCATATACAACATTGTTAATATTTGTATAATTCTCAAAAGTAACGAGGTAAATTACATTTATGGCATAGCCATCAAGTGTGTTATTTCCGGAGACTAATATTGCTCCTTCTTTAATTATATCTATTTCTTTATTATACTCTCGCAACCTGTTGCTACAGAGTATAATAGTTTTGTTCACCTAACGGTTGTTTGTATCACCTAAAACTAATCGAGTAAGATATAGGGTTATATATATATAAATGATCAGGATGAAGAGACGAGTTGAAATCTGGGTGACTGTCTGTCCGTCCGTCCGTCCGTCCGTGCAAGCTCTAACTTGAGTAAAAATTGAGATATCTTTATGAAACTTGGTAGACATGTTTCTTGGTACCGTGAGACGGTTGGTATTGCAGATGGGCGTAATCGGACCACTGCCACGCCCACAAAACGCCATTAATCAAAAACAAATAACTTGCCATAACTAAGCTCCGCAATAAGATACAAGACTGTTATTTGGTACACAGGATCACATTAGAGAGGGGCATCTGCAGTTAAAACTTTTTTTTAAAAAGTGGGCGTGGTCCCGCCTCTAATAGGTTTAATGTGCATATCTCCTAAACCGCTTATGCTATAATAGCAATAACGAGGTAAATTACATTTATGGCATAGCCATCAAGTGTGTTATTTCCGGAGACTAATATTGCTCCTTCTTTAATTATATCTATTTCTTTATTATACTCTCGCAACCTGTTGCTACAGAGTATAATAGTTTTGTTCACCTAACGGTTGTTTGTATCACCTAAAACTAATCGAGTAAGATATAGGGTTATATATATATAAATGATCAGGATGAAGAGACGAGTTGAAATCCGGGTGACTGTCTGTCCGTCCGTCCGTCCGTCCGTGCAAGCTCTAACTTGAGTAAAAATTGAGATATCTTTATGAAACTTGGTAGACATGTTTCTTGGTACCGTGAGACGGTTGGTATTGCAGATGGGCGTAATCGGACCACTGCCACGCCCACAAAACGCCATTAATCAAAAACAAATAACTTGCCATAACTAAGCTCCGCAATAAGATACAAGACTGTTATTTGGTACACAGGATCACATTAGAGAGGGGCATCTGCAGTTAAAACTTTTTTTAAAAAGTGGGCGTGGTCCCGCCTCTAATAGGTTTAATGTGCATATCTCCTAAAACGCTTATGCTATAATAGCAATAACGAGGTAAATTACATTTATGGCATAGCCATCAAGTGTGTTATTTCCGGAGACTAATATTGCTCCTTCTTTAATTATATCTATTTCTTTATTATACTCTCGCAACCTGTTGCTACAGAGTATAATAGTTTTGTTCACCTAACGGTTGTTTGTATCACCTAAAACTAATCGAGTAAGATATAGGGTTATATATATATTAATGATCAGGATGAAGAGACGAGTTGAAATCCGGGTGACTGTCTGTCCGTCCGTCCGTCCGTCCGTGCAAGCTCTAACTTGAGTAAAAATTGAGATATCTTTATGAAACTTGGTAGACATGTTTCTTGGTACCGTGAGACGGTTGGTATTGCAGATTGGCGTAATCGGACCACTGCCACGCCCACAAAACGCCATTAATCAAAAACAAATAACTTGCCATAACTAAGCTCCGCAATAAGATACAAGACTGTTATTTGGTACACAGGATCACATTAGAGAGGGGCATCTGCAGTTAAAACTTTTTTTTAAAAAGTGGGCGTGGTCCCGCCTCTAATAGGTTTAATGTGCATATCTCCTAAACCGCTAATGCTATAATAGCAAAATTCACTAGAAGCAAATGGTTTTGGCACTTCTATTGACGGTGTGAAAATAGTTGAAATCGGGTGACAACTCCGCCTACTCCCCATATAACGGTACTGTTAAAAACTACTAAAAGCGCGATAAATCAAGCACTAAACACGCCAGAGACATTAAATTTTATCTCTGGGATGGTATAAATTGGCTTTATAGGAACCGCGTTCAAAATTAGTCAGTGGGCGTGGCATAGCCCACTTTTAGGTGAAAACCCAAATCTTGAGATCTGCTTAACCGATTTCAACCAGGTGCGTAACGTTATTTTCATGTTTCTATGTCATAGTGCGAAAATGGGCGAAATCGGACTACAACCACGCTTACTTCCCATGTAACACCATTTTCAATTCCATCTGATTCTTTCACTTTCCACTATGCAAATCAGGTAGCAATGATTATATCGGGGTAAAACTTTGCGTGAATAATGCAATTAAAGTATGCCACCTTGCGGCCAAAAATTGTCTCAATCGAACCAAAACTGTTACATCCGAACTTAGCACTTCCTTACTTGTTTCTAAGTATTATTGAAATTCAATATTAATTTGATGGCATTACCGAATAAAAATTAAAATTGGAAAGAATATCCGAATTTTGTGTCATTCCGAAATTACTCAAGCATTTGAGATGATTACGAACAATATTTTCCGTTAGAGAAGTGACAGCTTCTTCGCCAAACTCAGAGAGTTGAGTTTGAGTTTAATGCAAGTTTTCATCGTTAGCAATATTCTCATCATCGATTTGATTTTCATCACTTAATACAAGAACAGTTGACGAAGGGATGTAAATAATTCTCGTGTTCTCGTTAAAATTTTCTTCTTCTACATATCTATGACCTAGCATTTATAAATAGTTTAAAAATCGACAAGTCGAGCCTCACAGACTTACATAAGAACCATAAGCGATATCGAATACGACCCGCGCAAGTGTTGCTCTACTTGTAGTGTAATATGAATAAATTTTACAAAAAATGTAGAATTATCCAATTATTTGTTAAAAACTAAAAAAAATAACAAGCAACGCGCCAAATTTGTGTACACGCGACAAAGATTCGAGGCTTATCTAAAATACACACATTGATACCCAGATGATTCATAAAGCAACGAGTAAATGCAAATTTCTGCTTGCCTTTTTGTGAACGTATTTTCTTGGCGGATCAGAAAAAGAATTTACTTTTGACAATTTTTAGTGCGCTATTAAAAATTTGTCTGAAAAACATCTGTCTACATACTGGTTACAAGTGTATGTGTCAGTGTGTGTTTTGTAGGGTTGAAATATGGAGGAGATGAAAGCCTAATCGTGCTCGAAAATTATCTTGCGAGCGTTAGAGATATAGCACGTAAGCTAAAAATCAGCCGTGAAGCAGCTCGTTTGATTTTGACCAATGATTTGGGCATGAGACACATCAATGCTCGGCTTGTTCTAAAAGAGCTGAATTGTTTGCAAAAAGACCATCGTGTGCAACGATTTTAAGACCAAAAACTCGTTCAATACCATCGATCAACCACCGGATTTCGCCCCAAGCTCTCACTCATGCTATCACTCTGTGGAACCCGTTTCGACTCGATTGAGGCCGTAAAAGAAAATCGCAGAAGGAACTGAAGGCGATCCCGGACAGCACCTACAAGGCATGTTTCGATGATTGGCAAAAGAGGTATGTGTATTGATTCAGAAGAAGCATATTTTGAGTGCGATAAAATAAATATTGCTGAAGATTAAAAATTTTTCGTTTAATTTACAATTTCTGGAAACTTTCTGGTCACAATGTATATAACAATCAGCTCAGTGCTTGCTTTCGCTTATTAACTAAGAAGTGGGGGGGTAATGAAAATCGTATTTCTATGACAGCTTTATACATGTGTGGAAATATATATTTATATAAATAAGTTTTTTAAAAAAACTTAATATTTCGACAATTTTGTTTACCGTATTATTGATCGTTTTTCTCCAAACGTCAACAATTGATGATAGAAAGAGAAGTGGTCGTCCTTCAGTAATTCGAACAAATTCAGGCATAAAAACGGTTTACGGAACGCATTCGCAGAAATCCCTCTAGAAACAAAAATGGATATTTCCGAGATGAATGTTAAGACTGATTCGAGATGGTCTCCACACGTCTTCTGACAACGCGCTTGAATAGGCGCGCGGTCAACGGGCATGAAAGTATCCGCTGCAGAAAACAACAGAATGCAACAGAACTTATGGTAGTAATAAGTATACGAAATAAAAACAAAAGAAGGTGCCACATTATGCAAATAAATTTAATGGAAGATCCAATGCTCTTTATCGAAGAGAGTATTGCTTAACAGCTTTACCACACCTTTTAAGACAAATTGCTGGTAATCTTTCGCTTTAGTTTTAATCTCTTTTTCACAGAAGTGAAGAGGTTTACAGGAGTTTTCGCAATAAACTATAATTTTATTAGACCCTTGATAGTATTGCCAATTTCGTTAAATAAGTGTAAGAGTTAAAGTAAAGTAACACCACGACACTAACTAACTACTTATTTGATTCTAATTCTTGTGCTTTTGCCAACGCATTTGGCAAATTACTTGGTGATAGTGAAAATAATATTGATTACAATAGTACAGCCTTTTGTATTTTAGTGTACTTGAATTATTTTCCATTAAAAAAAATATTTTCTTCTAGGAAAGAATGATTTTTATTTTTTCCTAAATGATCCTTATCTCGTTTTGTTTCTACTACAACCTTTTAAAATTTTAATAAGATTTATCTGACCTACGTTTGTCGGAGTCAGTTGGTAAGGCGTCTGTCATTTTTGTCAAAGTTTTGGAAATACATTTTTTAATTTTATTTTCTTATAGTATATATATACATATTTTATTTTTTGCCGTTATTACCTTCGGCTCGATTTGTGGAAACTTCCTGTTCCTTTTTTTATACTCTCGCAACATGTTGCTACAGAGTATAATAGTTTTGTTCACCTAACGGTTGTTTGTATCACCTAAAACTAATCGAGTTAGATATAGGGTTATGTAGATATAAATGATCAGGATGAACAAACGAGTTGAAATCCGGGTGACTGTCTGTCCGTCCGTCCGTCCGTCTGCCCGTCCGCCGGGAAAGCTGTAACTTGAGTAAAAATAGAGATATCTTTATGACACATGTCTTTGGTACACATGTTTTTTGGTACAGTAAGACGGTTGGTATTGCAGATGGGCGTAATCGGACCACTGCCACGCCCACAAAACGCCATTAATCAAAAACAAATAAATTGTCATAACTAAGCTCCGCAATAAGATACAAGACTGTTATTTGGTACACGAGATCACATTAGGGAGGGGCATCTGCAGTTAAAATTTTTTTTTAAGTGGGCGTGGTCCCGCCCCTAATAGGTTTAATGTGCATATCTCCTAAACTACTAAAGCTATAATAACAAAATTCATTGACAATCAGATTACAACCACGCCTATTTTCCATATGACACCATTTTAAATTCCACTTGATTCTTTCACTTTCCACTATGCAAATCAAGCAACAATGATTATATCGGCGTAAAACTTTGCGTGAATAATACGTTTAAAGTATGCCACCTTAGGACCAAAAATTCTCTAAATCGAACCAAAACTGTTCAAGCCCCTAGGTACTGAATATGTGGACCCCAGTACCTATAGTTGACTTTTTACCGTAAATATCGACCATTGTGTAAGATGTATAATTGAAATTGATAATAGTATGTCTTTGTTTCAAAAATGGGTTGAATCGGATCAATAGTTCTTGTAGCCCTCATATATCTAAAATAAATATTTTTGAACTTCCGCGTGACTTTATATCGCATATGTGAGTTATCTCAATGAAAATGAGAGAGCGTGTTTTACTCATAACAAGATCAAATCGGGTGAAAATTTTCCTTAGCCCCCATGTAACTAATATCAGGATTTTCGAACATTCGTCTGACTTTACTCCATTTGATTGGTGATGGTATGTGAGGTACCTTAATGAAACAGTGGACAGACATTTTATTAGTCTGTGGCATGTTAGTAGTATGTGGTAAAATTAATAAAATCGGGTTAATACTACCCTCAAATTCCATATACTACTTATAATGATTTTCGTTATTCTAACCAGTTATATATTATATATTCGGAATAATGTCGGTCAGTGAGTATTAATATTTTTTTTATATATATAAAATTGCTTCAAAATATGTTCTCGAGTATAGCTGAGCAATGTCAAAATTAATATATTTCTCTATCCCCAATATATTTATGATTTCCGTCTTTCCACCTGACTTTACACCGTTCCGGTTGATCAACGTGATATTTTAACAAAATTAAGTGGAAAAGATTTCTTAAAAATTATGTGGTTTGACGCTGAATTAGAATGAAATTAGTATATACTAAGTCTAAACCTCACACCTTCATATAATGAATTCCGATTCTCTGGTTGACGTTTGCCACCTAAGCTTATAATATAAAATTTAGCCACTTTGGTGGAGTTAATATCACATTCATACTTATGTATATCTCACTTCAAGCAATACAACTGAGACTAAGTTTATGGCCTTTAATATAAGTCAAGAAGATACCAAATTTGATTGTAATTTAATCACGATATCATTTAATAATGGATGTTTAATTCAATATTATTTAATATACGGGTTAGAGAAATTTTCTGGTCTTTGATTTTCCCAGCTCACATGTACTACTTATGGTATAATTTTTTTCGTCAATTTGATAATATAATGAAATTAAATGGACAGTTTTTCTCAAAACTAATGTATATCGCTGCATATGAATGAAATTGGTCTAGACTTTGTTTAAACCTTATAACCCTAATATACTGATTTCCGCTCCTCTGGTACAACAGCAACCTCATATACCCCACATATTAAATCTAACCCCTTTGGTTCAGTTTATATCACATATACCATGTTTGAGTTAAATAGCTTCTTTTTATAAACGTTAATATTTCGGAGAAAAGAAGAGTATTGACACAAAATAAATCTATGATCAATAACATAAGTTAATAAGATACCAAATAATAATCGAGTAATGAATGTTGAATTCTTTCGCAACATTTTTATACTTTCGCAACATGTTGCAACAGAGTATAGTTTTGTTCACCAAAGAGTTGTTTGCATCACCTAAAGTGATAGATATAGATTTCTATATACATATATTTCTTCTAATATTTGGTGATAATCAGTGGTTAGGTTTATTTTCTCAGCCATCATGTTGAACTTATTATAAAATATACCAGACAACAATGCTAAAAAAGTTTCTTAGAGTGCTGGACTTTGTATAGAGCAAAAAAATCTTTCTAGAAAAACTCGCATGAAATAAATATTAGTAATGTAGTATCAAAAGGGATAAAGACACTTTTTATGTGGTTATAGATAAACTGCGACCCCATCGGTTTACATGCTACTGTCTATTATTTCAGTTTTGCGACACATTTTAATAAGAAGGTCATAAGGTGAACTGTAAACTCAAGAAAATTACATTTTTACCTAGCGCCGTTGGCAGCTTATGAAAGGTTTAGATATTAAGACAGAAAGAAGAAAACCTACATACCTGCTCTACATATGTGTATACCATACTTAATTATATGTAAGTTATTGTTAATTTAGCCTTCATGGGTAGACCCTTCAAAATAGGTACCATAGATCCCCCTGTTTTAGAAAGCGTTTAACAAGAGTAATTTACGGAGGGGTTTTCGGAGAACTTAATTTCAATACAAAGAAATAAACTACCAATTTCTAAAATATTAATATAACTAAATATTATGTATTATTATGTTAGTGAATAGCTAAGTAATATATAGGTATACAAAAGTACGTAAGCTGTACCAACATGTTGCAAGAGTATAATAAATATCAGTACACTGTGTTTGTAGTTTCAGTTGCACTAGTTGTCTTTACCAGCAAAGTGCTTTATTCAAACTAATTTTAGTGTATTAGTTATATAGTGTTTAAAAGATTATTATATACAGTGACGAGCAAAACCGTATTATATTCAGTGGCGAGCAAACACATTTACATATGTGCACCAGTATACCATAGTACCTATACATGGAACAGGAAAGGAGTCATAGCAAGGACTTAAGTATTTTATATATTAATCCATTTGTTATTAATTAATTATGCCTAGATTAAGTAGAAAATCGCAAATTCGCTCTGAACAGCAAATAAGAGATACTCGAGGTCATAGGTCTCGGCGTGAAGACCCCGAGGTTCGATCTGTTGAGCAAGTTGCAAATACTGTGCAACATAGAACAAGGCAGAAAGATCCCCAAATTCGCTCTGAAGAGCAAATAAGAACTACTCGAGGTCATAGACCTCGGCGTTAAAATCCCGAGGTTCGATCTGTTCAGCAAATTGCAAATACTGTTCAACATAGAACAAGGTGGCAAGATCCGCAAATTCGCTCTGAAGAGCAAATAAGAGATACTCGAGGTCATAGGTCTCGGCGTAAAGACCCCGAGGTTCGATCTGTTGAGCAAGTTGCAAATACTGTTCAACATAGAACAAGGCAAAAAGATCCCCAAATTCGCTCTGAAGAGCAAATAAGAATTACTCGAGGTCATAGGTCTCGGCGTGAAAACCCCAAGGTTCGATCTGTTGAGCAAATTGCAAATACTGTTCAACATAGAACAAGGCGGCAAGATCCGCAAATTCGCTCTGAAGAGCAAATAAGAGATACTCGAGGTCATAGGTTTCGGCGTGAAGACCCCGAGGTTCGATCTGTTGAGCAAGTTGCAAATACTGTTCAACATAGAACAAGGCAGCAAGATCCACAATTTCGCTCTGAAAAGCAAATAAGAAATACTCGAGCTCATAGATCTCGCTGAGAAAATCCTGAGGTACGTTATGATGAACAAAGTAGGAACACTAGGGATCATAGAGAACTTCGCGCAAGAAATCCTGAGTATAGGAATTTAGAGCGCATTCGTGATCAAATGCAAAGGGAACATGCAAGAAGAAATCCTGAAGTAAGGAGTGATAGAAATTTTGAATCAGAGACGTCTTAGACAAGGTCAAGTTCACCTTCGTAGAGATAACCCACACAATAGACAAATTGAAAACCAAAAGCAGTCCCAACGAATCCGATTAACGAGAGAAAATAATGTTATAGAAACTGATAATAGTGGCAATTTAACAGATTTCAAAAACATTTATTTCCAAAATATAAATATGTATTTGCTGCGGCGGCGTATGGTTTTCACACCAAGTTCGCTGCATCCGCCTTCTTTTTAATGCAAAAATTTCCTTCAGAAGATGGAAATTACAATTTTTGGGCTACTTGCAAAAATGCGATTGTTAAAAAGAACGTTCCAAAAATATGTTTAGCCGACGGTCTAGACTTTCCTGAAATACCGGATTGTTTGAAAGGTTTAACCCCAAATGAAGAACGTCTCATAATGCCTAGATTGCCTTTTATGACAATCTGTCCTTTAGGATATCAAGGTCAGAGTTTGCTCAAAGGTGCTGTTGTTAATATACCAATTTCTGTTAACAATATTGTGACATCTCTACCAAGGTCCTTTGATGAGGCTCATGTTATACAAATTCACTTAAGAAGGCGTTTGGAATACAATCATGATTACATGATCGATACCATACGCCCCGCAAAGATTATGGAAGCTTTGCAGTTCTTAGTGAATACCCCTCTGTATCGTGAGCACAATATACATATTAATGAAAACTGGATTTCAGAATTTAATAACCAAGAAGAAGTTCCGTTTGTTGCATCTGCAGAGGATTCCCAAATGGTCCAATCTTTTCATGCGGCACAAACTTCTCATGATAATCCCTCAGGTAATAACACTCCCACGGTTCTTTTACTTTCAGAGCTAAATCCAGGCGGTCAAGAAACTCTTTTGGACAATATTCCTGTAGAAAACTTAGCCTATAACCGTTTAGTCATAGCACGAGGTGAAGGACAAAGACCAATTGACATAATTCAAGATAATAATTCAGAAGAGTTGTCATTTGAAACAATATACGTTGGGTAGAAGCGTACATGCTCTGAAACGTATAGTAAGATAATACGTTCTGAAATTCGCCGTTTTGACAGAAGAGCGTGTACCATTCCAAAGTTGTTCTATGATTACAAAAAATTAGAACTGCTACAAATTAAGAATAGTACATCCATTTGCCATAGAAAGTTTTCAGGGCGCAACCGAGTTACGGCCCAAAATCTATTAAACGAAAACTTTGTTTAAAACTTGATTCAACACGATGATGGTTACAAGGTTTTGAAAGGCGTTAGATCCTCACCTGCGCACTGGGAAGCTGAGAAGAAAAAGGCAATCGCTATGATTCGCCAATTTGGCCTTCCAACCTTCTTTATCACTTTATCGGCTGCAGAATCTCAGTGGGTTAAGGGTCATCCTCTCTAAAACTGTTGATTCTAATAGTCCAGTCATTTAAACTTAAATTAGGTAAGAATCTCGGAATTCGAGATACCCAGCTGTAAGTCTGTAAATACTTGTATATTGACACCCTAAAAGTTGTCTCAAAACCTACATTTGATAGGGTGTACGCAACTATTAAATTTCAAGGTCAATGTTCACAAAAATCGGTTTTTTGCGTTTTTTTGTAAATATTTCATTTCCTATGGGTTTTTTGCTATTGGTATTTATTATCAATATTGTAGAATACAAAATTCTCTACAAATTTTGTTTAAAAAAATTTTTCATACGGTGAACCGTTTTCGAGATAGAGGGCGGAGAGCGCGCGGTCACGGCATTACTTCGGGTCAACCGGTGCCTCCGATCAAAAACGCGCCATATATAGTTGATGAACTATCGATAAATTAATGATTATAAATATTTGTCAATTTTTATTAACTATTTTTTTTTTTTTTTTCATTTTTTCCTAACCTATCCACTTTTTATTCAGTATTAATTGATAATGATGGCATGAGAAAAACGACAAAATCGTCATTGTATGACAATATGAGCCCAATTGATTTTGTTCTCAATGAAAATAATGTGACGTTCATTATTGATGGCGGATTTCTTCTTCATCATGTTGTATGGAGCAGAGAAGATACTTTTTCTATTATTTTTGATAAATACATAAATTATTTACAAAGGCATTACAGTTCCAAAATAATTGTTGTATTTGACGGATATTCAGACTACAGTAAGAACGTAAAAGCTATGGAGCAGCAGAGAAGAACTGCTGCACTTTCAAAAACATATGAAGTCTGTTTCGATGAAACAATAGTTGTACCTGTTATTCAAGAAAAATTCTTATCAAATCGAAAAAACAAAGATAGGCTCATTAACATGTTAATTGAAAAGTTACAAGCTGCAAATATTACTACTAAACCAGCCAGAGATGATGCGGATGTTCTTATTGTTGAAACTGCAATTGAAGAATCAAAGTCTGAAAAAACTGCAGTTATAATAGGACAAGATATTGATTTACTCATCATTTTAATTGGGCGTACACTGTCTTACGAACAAGAAATTTTCTTTAAAAAAGTTGGGAAAGGCAATGTAAAAACGGAGATATACTCGACTAAAAGTTTTGATAATTATCCTCATTCCAAAACACATATTTTATTTCTGCACGCATTAAGTGGATGTGACACAACTTCTGCGCTTTTTAAAAAGGGGAAAAAACATTTTTAAAAGTTTTTGAGAAACTGACCAATTTGGATGAACTAGCTGCAGCATTTGAGGAAGAAAATTGTTCGGCGCAGAGAGTATTAGAGAGTGGAACTCAAACCTTATTGGCAGTCTATAATGCTCCGAAATCTGTGAAAAGTCTCGATCATCTTCGTTATATGCATTACGTCAAGTCTACAAAACTTAATAAACCTGTGCAGCTTTCAAATATTCCACCAACAAGTGCAGCTGCTCATCAACATTTCGAACGTGTATATTATCAAGTTCAAACTTGGTTAGGGCATGATTTGGAACCCCAGGTATGGGGTTGGGCAATGCGAAACGATTTTCTGGAGCCTATCATGACAATTTTACCACCTGCTCCAGAACATTTGCTAAATACAATTTTCTGCAAAGATATTTCAGAAGAGGAAGCCAACAGTTTAACAACCCAAGATAAATATCGCTTAATTCGGTCAGACGCGGTTACTTGTGCTAGATATTTTGACTACCGCTATCGACAAATTCTTAAGCTTTTTAAAGATAACGCCGGCATTTTTGGAGAGCATTTTGTTACAAATTTCTACTGGAGAGTGGAGTTTCAACAGAGAGGTTCCCCGCATGTACATGGCATGTATTGGCTTAATAATGCTCCCAGGATCAACCTTCAAGATCCTCAGACATTCCCTGATGTCATTAGTTTTATTGACAATTATATTTCTACCGATGGTTCGATCACCCACTTAGAAAATTATTTGGGTTATCAAAAGCATAACCATAGTCGTTCTTGTACTAGAGAAATAAGAGGACAACAGTTTTGTCGTTTTGGTATACCATATCCACTAATGCCTTTAACGCAAATACTGTTACTTCTTACAGAAACAAGTCAAAATTCAGAAAGACACAAGGAAAACTTTTTCAAAATTCAAAACGTTTTATATTCAAATATGACTACAGAAGACATTTCTAATTTAAACGATTTTGAACACTTCCTGTCTGATAGTAGAATAAATATGTCTTTTTATGACTATTTGTTAGCCCTTAGGTCAAGTTTAACAAAACCAAAAATTTTTCTAAAAAGAAAATTACAGGATCATTTTATAAACGCTTATAATCCTCTGATTTTGGAACTCCATAGAGCAAATATGGATATCCAATATATACTGGATGCATATGCTTGCTATTCATATATAATTAATTATATTAACAAGTCTAACAGGGGAATTTCTGGGCTCTTAAATGAAGCTATATCAGAGGTAAATGCTGGAAATTATACTATTAAGCATAAACTTAAACATATAGGTCACAAATTTATATCAGGCACAGAAATATCTGCACAGGAAGCAGTATATTGCTGCATTGGGCTCCATCTTTCGGAAGCAAGTAATGCAGAAATGTTTATAAATACCTCTCGACCTAAGGAACGTGTTCGAATGGTAAAACCTAGAGCGGAACTTCAGAACCTTCCTTCAGGTTCGAATGAAATATTCGTAGCCGGTATTGTAGACCGTTATGTTCAAAGATCCGATCAGTTATAAACTCTTTGTTTAGCTGATTTTGCATCTAGGTATAAATATTTTAAATCTAGTAGAAGAGCACAAGATAGTGATCATGAAGAAGAAGAGAGGGAAGACGATATTTTACCAGAAAGCGGGGTTGTCATGCCACTTAAAGACGGTAGCGGTTTTGTGAAAAAACGTACCAAACCTTGTATTATTCGGTATAGATAGTTTAACCCAGATTTGGCCACAGTTGAGTATTTCCGCGAAATGTTAATGCTTTACTATCCTTGGCGGAGTGAACAGCAAGATCTCATTGAACACGATAATGTGCAGACTTGCATAACACATCGTATTATAATTGAGGAAAATCAAAGAATATATGATGTTTTTGAGCAAAGAGAACTTGAAAATGTTCTACAAAGTCTTTATAATGAAATAGACTTGGACAAAGGTGCTCAAAATGAACTACCAATCGTGGAAAATGAGTTCAGAGTGTTGGCACTTCCGGAAATAAACCCAAATATAAATTTGCTGGAATTGCATGGCGAAGATTCAACAGATAATGGCACTGAATCTGATTGCAATATTAGACTTATTAAACTACCCCCTTTAATTCCAGTTGAGGAATTATTTTCTTTAGTTCAAAGTATAAATACTAAGCAAAGAACCTATTTGACACATTTGATGCACCACCTAAAAACAAATCTCCCATTTTAAGAATTCATTGTCGGCGGTGCAGGTGTAGGAAAGAGTCGTTTGATATCTGCAATGTATCAAGCTCTTAACCATCGTTACAATTCTACACCTGGATCCAATCCAAGTTCCTTTAAAGTTCTTCTTTGCGCACCTACGGGTAAAGCAGCATTCGGAATAAGTGGAATGACCCTTTATTCAATATTCTCTTTACCTGTTAATCAGTTGAATAGAGAGTTTAGGCCACTTAGCAATGACACAGTTAATTCATTGTATTCCAGACTTATTGATTTAAAATTAATCATAATTGATGAAATATCGATGATAGGTGCTCGTATGTTTAGCTCTGTTGATGCGAGATTAAAACAAATTTTCAAAACAGACAGCCCTTTCGGTGGTATACCGATCATAGTGTTTGGTGATTTGAAGCAACGCTCACCTGTTGGAGACAGGAGGATATTCCCTCCTAATCCCAATGATGCATACAGCACTTTAGTTGGTTCCCCTTTGTGGGAGTTATTTAAATACTATGAAATCACAGATGTATTAAATCATATGGCATCCGGTACTATGACAAATGAGGACATATCACTCATTGAAACTCGAGTAGTTAATTGCGAAGAAGTTCCCGATGATGCCATATATTTATTTTGGTCCAATGAAGAGACAAATAATTTCAATGCCCTAAAGCTCAGTCGAATCCCAACAGAAGTTTTTCTTTCAACTGCAAAAGACTCAGTTAAAGGAATTGGTATAAATGAAAATGATAATTTTTTGGAAAGAGTTAAACTTTTTAAAACTTCTGAAACGAAGGGACTGCCCTATGAATTGACACTAAAAACCTCCGCCAAATATATGATTACAGTGAACATAAACACGTGTGATGGCTTGGTTAATGGGGCAGCTGGACAACTTATGCAAATTGATTTCCATTGTTTTTTCCAACAATTCTGTGGATTAAATTTTTGGGACCTTCTGTTGGTTTGATAGCACGATCAAAAAAGCCTCATCCTCTAGAAAGTTCTTGGATACCAATTGAGAAAGTTCTAAAATCTTTTCAATATAAAAGAAATGAACAAATTTCAATTGAAAGAAATCAGTTTCCAGTTGTTCCGGCTGAGGGAATAACTATTCATAAAAGTGAGGGTGCCACATATAATATAGTTGTAGTTCATACTCGATCCAGAATGCCTAGAGCTTCAATATATGTCGCTTGTAGTCGAGCTATTTCTGCAGAAGGTCTGTTCATCATAGGAAATTTTATTCCTCCTAACAAATTTTCTGAATCGGATCCCGTATTTAGGGAACTGAGGGAATTGAACACAAATAAAGCTTTGACAACAAGTTTCAATTTTATGATTTTCCGAACATCAGGACATCAAATTTTATTCCATAATGTTCAGAGTCTTTACGCTCACATTAATGATATAAAAAGCGACTGTTTGATGCTATCTTCAGATATTTTATGTTTTGTAGAAAGTTGAAATTATCCTTGCGAAAGTTTTGATATACCAGGATTTACTCCAATTAACGAGCTGAGGATAGATAGCACGGAAACAACCAACAGAAATAAACGGGGCATTATAATATATGCAAAGCATAGTATTGCTTGCTCTATAGAATCAAAGGCTGTAGAGAAATTTATTTAGGCCGCAAAGTTTTAGAAGCGGTTTTCTTTAAATGTTTCAATGTTAATATTCTGGTTCTATATAGAAATTCAGCTTTCTCTGTCAGACAATTAATTGTAGAACTTCAGGAAGTCCTTACTTCTGAGTTAGGCAATCAAAATGTGCTATTTGTTGGAGATTTTAACATTTGTTTAATGTCTACAGGGACTGCTATAAGAAATCTGCTCCAAGAAAAAAACTTTAGTTTCCTGCTTTGTGGAGAATATTCAACTATACCTGCCGGTACACAAATTGATTGGGCATTTTCAAACATGGATCCTTCCAGTGTAAATGCAATTACTTTTGAGACAGTACACAGCTATCATGACAGTATTTGTGTCTCTATTTCGAACTAAAGTTTTCAGACTTAGTGCAATAGTTCTTCATTTTTTTTCCAAATATAATCGAATTGGAATGGTATAGGAATTTTGACAGTAGTTTTTAAGACAATTTTAAGAAAAATATGTAAATAATCTAATTAAGAAAATTTAAATTATATATGACATTATTGTATAAATATATGATAGAAATTAAATAGTATAAGGAAAAAAGAAATATAATATGGATATATGTATAAGAATCTCTACAAAAATTTATGTTTAATATTGTAAATATTATATACAAATTAATATAATAATATTATATCATTTTTAAAGTTGTTAATATTTATTATTTTTAAGCTAAACATGTATTGTATAATAATATCGATATAATAAATAAAAAATGTTATTCATTGTCCAAAAACGGTTTCTTTTCATACTTCTCAATACAGTTGTAATGCATTCTATATAAAATCAATTATAAGCATATACAAAAAGCACAAGAACGATTTCTCATAATTTGAGTAAATTTAGTTTACAAATTGCTCTAATTATTTTCACTGTGAGTTAAAAGTAAATAACTAAGGCAACAGTTCCTACTTCTAATTATTAAAATATATAAAGAAATCTCAAACGAATATACCATTTAACTTTGCGAGAGTATAAAATGTTCGGTTACATCCGAACTTAGCTCTTCCTTACTTGCTAAATTTCCTTTAATCTCATGTTGCTCAGATTCATCTCCTAAGCTAAATATGTCTTCTTCCTTTTTTATTTATTATCAACTCTTTTTCTTTCAAGTTGATCACTGCATTAATTTCTTTCAGAAATTTGTATCCAATTAAAAAATCTCCTTCTAAATTTTCGATTTCGTAAAAATTTTGTCTTTTACCAAATAGAGTAATAAAATGATAATAACGTATTATCGAAAATCCATTAATTGTTTTTACTCTTTTATATATATTTAATTCGTTTTTATACTTATAAATTCCTGATTTTATACAGCAACTTGTTGCTCCCGTATCTACTAGTATTGAAAAGTTTTGGCCATTCACCCTGTCATGTAAGAAAATATATGGCAGAGTTAGTTTAGATCTAAAAAATGAACCTCTTTAATATTATTTATCCTTTGTGTTTTATTTGGTGGTTGATTACTTATTTGTGCGCTGGCATATGGACGTTTATCTGTAGTATGTATTCTTGTATTCTGTACATTACTTGTATTATATTATTTACATTATAATGTGGTCGATTTTGGATCAACGTCCATTGGGATAGGTCTTGCCTGAATCTTTTGTTGTAAGGGCCTTTGGTTGTAGCCTCTTTGAAGTTGGGTTTGTGGAAACCGTAAATTATTATTGAAATTTCCGTTATTGATGTTAGTACGTTGCCTGTAATAATTCGGATTTTTCCCGAATTGTGATGCCAAAATTGCTCGCATATTATTTGATTCTAATTCTTGTGCTTTTGCCAACGCATTTGGCAAATCACTTTGTGATAGTAACGCATTCCGCCTATTTTTTGCGTTTAATTCTTTAGTTACGGCACTATCCGATCCGTAAGTCATTATCGTTTGATTAATAAGTAAAGTTAATTTTTCATTAACCTTATTATAGTATTCTATAATTGAATAAGTGCCCTGTGCTCATTTCCTGTTCGATAATATAGCTGGTCGCTTATCCGCGTAAGCAAAATCGAGTCGTGCCAAAATAGCATCGAATTTAAGAACCGTCCCGTGATTGGATAAAATGTCGTTAGCGTCGTTTGTAATTTTATTTCTTAGTATAGTTAATGCAGCAAAATATCTACGGCTGCCCCTTACATATAAGCTCATTGCGTTATTGGCTGATTCCCTCCCTCTAACATATTTAGTTTGTTTTCCATTAAATTCTGGTAGTGACTTGACCACCTCAAGTGACTCATCACAATTGATATGCGGATCGATCACTTCTATTTTATAATCAACTACTGTAGTTGACTGTGTTAAGTCCTGCAGTTGCCTTCGCAACTCCTCTACCTCCAATCTTAGAGAAGCATTTGTTGCAGTTATTAGTCTAGCAACAAGATTCTCGTTTTCACTATTTAGAGCCATTTTTTATTATTTTAGTTTTTGTATGTTTTAAATATGGGAAAGTTTCAGTTCTATGGTTGCCCTTGCAATGATTACAATAGTACAGCCTTTCGTATTTTAGTGTACTTGAATTATTTTCCATTAAAAAAAATATTTTCTTCTAGGAAAGAATGATTTTTATTTTTTCCTAAATGATCCTTATCTCGTTTTGTTTCTACTACAACCTTTTAAAATTTTAATAAGATTTACCTGACCTACATTTGTCGGAGTCAGTTGGTAAGGCGTCTGTCATTTTTGTCAAAGTTTTGGAAATACATTTTTTAATTTTGTTTTCTTTTAGTATATATATACATATTTTATTTTTTGCCGTTATTACCTTCGGCTCGATTTGTGGAAACTTCCTGTTCCTTTTTTTATACTCTCGCAACATGTTGCTACAGAGTATAATAGTTTTGTTCACCTAACGGTTGTTTGTATCACCTAAAACTAATCGAGTTAGATATAGGGTTATGTAGATATAAATGATCAGGATGAAGAGACGAGTTGAAATCCGGGTGACTGTCTGTCCGTCCGTCCGTGCAAGCTGTAACTTGAGTAAAAATAGAGATATCTTTATGACACATGTCTTTGGTACACATGTTTCTTGGTGCAGTAAGACGGTTGGTATTGCAGATGGGCGTAATCGGACCACTGCCACGCCCACAAAACGCCATTAATCAAAAACAAATAAATTGTCATAACTAAGCTCCGCAATAAGATACAAGACTGTTATTTGGTACACGAGATCACATTAGGGAGGGGCATCTGCAGTTAAAATTTTTTTTAAGTGGGCGTGGTCCCGCCCTTAATAGGTTTAATGTGCATATCTCCTAAACTACTAAAGCTATAATAACAAAATTCACTGAAAGCAAATGTTTTTAGCACCTCTACCTAGCGGTGTAAAAATGGGTGAAATCGGGTGACAACCCCGCCCACTCCCCATATAACGGTACTGTTAAAAACTACTAAAAGCACGATAAATCAAGCACTAAACGCGCCAGAGACATTAAATTTTATCTCAGGGATGGTATGAGATGACTTTATAGGAACCGCGTTCAAAAGTAAGCGTGACACCGCCCACTTTTAGGTGAAAACCCATATCTTGGGAGCTTTTTAACCGATTTCAACCAAATTCGGTACATAACATTCTTTTTATATTTCTACGTTATGGTGCGAAAATGGGCGAAATTCGGATTACAACCACGCCTATTTTCCATATGACACCATTTTAAATTCCACTTGATTCCTTCACTTTCCACTATGCAAATCAAGCAACAATGATTATATCGGCGTAAAACTTTGCGTGAATAATACGGTTAAAGTATGCCACCTTGGGACCAAAAATTCTCTAAATCGAACCAAAACTGTTCAAGCCCCTATTTACTGAATATGTGGACCCCAGTACCTATAGTTGACTTTTTACCGTAAATATCGGCCATTGTGTAAGATATATAATTTAAATTCATATAATAGAATAAATAAATGAAACTATCGATAATAGTATGTCTTTGTTTTAAAAATGGGTTGAATCGGATCAATAGTTCTTGTAGCCCTCATATATCTAATATAATAATTTTTGAACTTCCGCGTGACTTTATACCGCATATGTGAGTTATCTCAATGAAAATAGGAGAGCGTGTTCTACTCATAACAAGATCAAATCGGGTGAAAATTTTCCTTAGCCCCCATGTAACTAATATCAGGATTTTCGAACATTCGTCTGACTTTACTCCATTTGATTGGTGATGGTATGTGAGGTACCTTAATGAAACAGTGGACAGACATTTTATTAGTCTGTGGCATGTTAGTAGTATGTGGCATGTTAGTAATATGTGGTGTTGGAAAAAATTTATAAAATCGGGTTAATACTACCCTCAAATTCCATATACTACTTATAATGCTTTTCGTTATGAGTATTAATATTTTTGTTTATATATAAAATTGCTTCAAAATATGTTCTCGAGTATAGCAATGTCAAAATTAATATATTTCTCTATCCCCAATATATATATGGTTTCCGTCTTTCCACCTGACTTTACACCGTTCCGGTTGATCAACGTGATATTTTAACGCAATTAAGTGGAAAAGATTTCTTAAAAAGTATGTGGTTTGACGCTGAATTAGAATGAAATTAGTATATACTAAGTCTAAACCTCACACCTTCATATAATGAATTCTGATTCTCTGGTTGACGTTTGTCACCTACGCTTATAATATAAAATTTAGCCACTTTGGTGGAGTTAATATCACATTCATACTTATGTATATCTCACTTCAAGCAATAAAACTGAGACTAAGTTTATGGCCTTTAATATAAGTCAAGAAGATACCAAATTTGATTGTAATTTAATCACGATATCATTAAATAATGGATGTTTAATTCAACATTTTTTAATATACGGTTTGGGGGAATTTTCTGTCTTTGATTTTCCCAGCTCACATGTACTACTTATGGTATAATTTTTTTCGCCAATTTGATAATTTAATGAATGAATGAAATAGGTCTAGACTTTGTTTAAACCTTATAACCCTAATATACTGATTTTCGCTCCTCTGGTACAACAGCAACCTCATATACCCCACATATTAAATCTAACCCCTTTGGTTCAGTTTATATCACATCTACCATGTTTGAGTTAAATAGCTTCTTTTTATAAAAGTTAATATTTCGGAGAAAAAAATAGTATTGACACAAAATAAATCTATGATCAATAACATAAGTTAATAAGATACCAAAAAATAATCGAGTAATGAATGTTGAATTCTTTCGCAACATTTTTATACTTTCGCAACATGTTGCAACAGTGATAGATATAGATTTCTATATGCATATATTTCTTCTAATATTTGGTGATAATCAGTGGTTAGGTATATTTTCTCAGCCATCATGTTGAACTTATTATAAAATATACCAGACAACAATGCTAAAAAAGTTTCCTAGAGTGCTGGACTTTGTATAGAGCAAAAAAATCTTTTTAGAAAAACTTGCATGAAATAAATATTAGTAATGTAGGATCAAAAGGGCTAAAGACACTTTTTATGTGGTTATAGATAAACTGCGACCCCATCGGTTTCCATGCTACTGTCTATTATTTCAGTTTTGCGACACATTATAATATGAAGGTCATGAGGTGAACTGTAAACTCAAGAAAATTACATTTTTACCTAGCGCCGTTGGCAGCTTATGAAAGGTTTAGATATTAAGACAGAAAGAAGAAAATCTACATACCTGCTCTACATGTGTGTATACCATACTTATTTATATGTAAGTTATTGTTAATTTAGCCTTCATGGGTAGACCTTTCAAAATAGGTACCATAGATCTCCCTAAATACCAGCAAAGTGCTTTATTCAAACTAATTTTAGTGTATTAGTTATATAGTGTTTAAAAGATTATTATATACAGTGACGAGCAAAACCGTATTATATTCAGTGGCGAGCAAACACATTTACATATGTGCACCAGTATACCATAGTACCTATACATGGAACAGGAAAGGAGTCATAGCAAGGACTTACCAGGAATTACAGTGAAAGAGAGCAGCACCTAGGATCCAACTTTTCACACCCGGACGGACTGAATTATATAAGTATTATCTATAAGTATTTTATATATTAATCCATTTATTATTAATTAATTATGAGTAGATTAAGTAGAAAATCTATATTACTAAGTCGTCTTCAGAATAGAAGACATATGAGAGTTCTTCGTGCAAACTCTTTATATAGAGATAGTGAGCAGTCACAAAATACTGTAAGTCACGCTAATCGTAGATTAGATTCCGATGTACGTCTGTCCGAACAAATTATCAATACAAATCAACATAGAACCAGGCGGGAAAATCTCGAGGTACGGTCTTTTGAACAAAATTTAAATACTGTTCAACATAGTACAAGGCGGCAAGATTCGCAAATTCGCTCTGAAGAGCAAATAAGAGATACTCGAGGTCATAGGTCTCGGCGTGAAGACCCCGAGGTTCGATCTGTTGAGCAAATTGCAAATACGGTTCAACATAGAACAAGGTGGCAAGATCCGCAAATTCGCTCTGAAGAGCAAATAAGAGATACTCGAGGTGATAGGTCTCGGCGTGAAGACCCCGAGGTTCGATCTGTTGAGCAAATTGCAAATACTGTTCAACATAGAACAAGGTGGCAAGATCCGCAAATTCGCTCTGATGAGCAAATAACAGATCCTCGAGGTCATAGATCTCGGCGTGAAGACCCCGAGGTTCGATCTGTTGAGCAAATTGCAAATACTGTTCAACATAGAACAAGGTGGCAAGATCCGCAAATTAGCTCTGAGGAGGATGTAAGAAATACTCGACGTCATAGGTCTCGGCGTGAAGACCCCGAGGTTCGATCTGTTGAGCAAGTTGCAAATACTGTTCAACATAGAACAAGGCGGAAAGATCCGCAAATTCGCTCTGAAGAGCAAATAAGAATTACTCGAGGTCATAGGTCTCGCCGAGAAAATCCTGAGGTACGTTATGATGAAAAAAGTAAGAACAGTAGGGATCATAGAGAACTTCGCGCAAGAAACCGTGAGTATAGGAGTTTAGAGCGCATTCGTGATCAAATGCAAAGGGAACATGCAAGAAGAAATCCTGAAGTAGAGAGTGAGAGAGAAACACAACGTCGACAGCTTAGTAGGAGGGGTATGAGGGAAGAAATTTTGAATCAGAGACGTCTTAGACAAGGTCAAGTTCGCCCCCGTAGAGATAAACCACTCAATAGACAAATTGAAAACCAAAGGCAGTCCCAACGAATCCGATTAACGAGTGAAAATAATGTTATAGAAACTGATAATAGTTGCAATTTAACAGATTTCAAAAACATTTATTTTCAAAATATAAATATCTATTTGCTGCGGTGGCTTATGGTTTTCACACCAAGTTCGCTGCATCCGCCTTCTTTTTAATGCAAAAATTTCCTTCAGAAGATGGAAATTACAATTTTTGGGCTACTTGCAAAAATGCGATTGTTAAAAAGAACGTTCCAAAAATATGTTTAGCCAAGAGTTTAGACTTTCCTGAAATACCTGATTGTTTGAGAGGGTTAACCCCAATTGAAGAACGTATCATAGTGCCTTGATTGCCTTTTATGACATTCCGTCCTTTAGGATATCAAGGTCAGAGTTTTCTCAAAGGTGCTGTTGTTAATATACCAATTTCTGTTAACAATATTGTGACATCTCTACCAAGGTCCTTTGATGAGGCTCATGTTATACAAATTCACTTAAGAAGGCGTTTGGAATACAATCATGATTACATGATCGATACCATACGCCCCGCAAAGATTATGGAAGCTTTGCAGTTCTTAGTGAATACCCCTCTGTATCGTGAGCACAATATACATATTAATGAAAACTGGATTTCAGAATTTAATAACCAAGAAGAAGTTCCGTTTGTTGCATCTGCAGAGGATTCCCGATTGGTTCAATCTTTTCATGCGGCACTGATAATCCTTCAGGTAATAATATTCCCACGGGTCTTTTACCTTCAGAGCTAAATCCAGGCGGTCAAGAAACTCTTTTGGACAATATTCCTGTAGAAAACTTAGACTATAACCGCTTAGTTATAGCGCCAGGTGAAGGACAAAGACCAATTGACATAATTCAAGTTAATAATTCACAAGAGTTGTCATTTGGAACAATATACGTTGGGGGATCTGAAATTCGCCGTTTTGACAGAAGAGCGTATACCATTCCAAAGTTGTTCTATGATTACAAAAAATTAGAACTGCTACAAATTAAGAATGGATGTACTATTTGCCTTAGAAAGTTTTCAGGTCGCAATCGAGTTACGGCCCAAAATCTATTAAACGAAAACTTTGTTCAAAACTTGATTCAACACGATGATGGTTACAAGGTTTTAAAAGGAGTTAGATCCTCACCTGCGCACTGGGAAGCTGAGAAGAAAAAGGCAATCGCTATGATTCGCCAATTTGGGCTTCCAACCTTCTTTATCACTTTATCGGCTGCAGAATCTCAGTGGGTTAAGCTTTTGGTCATCCCCTCTAAAACTGTTGATTCTAAAGATATTTCGGAAGAGGAAGCCAACAGTTTAACAACCCAAGATAGATATCGCTTAATTCGGTCAGACGCGATTACTTGTGCTAGATATTTTGACTACCGCTATCGACAAATTCTTAAGCTTTTTAAAGATAGCGCCGGCATTTTTGGAGAGCATTTTGTTACAAATTTCTACTGGAGAGTGGAGTTTCAACAGAGAGGTTTCTCGCATGTACATGGCATGTATTGGCTTAATAATGCTCCCAGGATCAACCTTCAAGATCCTCAGACATTCCCTGATGTCATTAGTTAGCCACTTAGAAAATTATTTGGGTTATCAAAAGCATAACCACAGTCGGTCTTGTACTAGGGAAATAAGAGGACAACAGTTTTGTCGTTTTGGTATGCCATATCCACCAATGCCTTCAACGCAAATACTGTTACCTCTTACAGAAACAAGTCGAAATTCAGAAAGACACAAGGAAAGCTTTTTCAAAATTCAAAACGTTTTAAATTCAAATATGACTACAGAAGACATTTCTAATTTAAACGATTTTGAACACTTCCTGTCTGATAGTAGAATAAATATGTCTTTTTATGACTATTTGTTAGCCCTTAGGTCAAGTTTAACAAAACCAAAAATTTTTCTAAAAAGAAAATTACAGGATCATTTTATAAACGCTTATAATCCTCTGATTTTGGAACTCCATAGAGCAAATATGGATATCCAATATATACTGGATGCATATGCTTGCTGTTCATATATAATTAATTATATTAACAAGTCTAACAGGGGAATTTCTGGGCTCTTAAATGAAGCTATATCAGAGGTAAATGCTGGAAATTATACTATTAAGCAAAAACTTAAACATATAGGTCACAAATTTATATCAGGCACAGAAATATCTGCACAAGAAGCAGTATATTGCTGCATTGGGCTCCATCTTTCGGAAGAAAGTAATGCAGAAATATTTATAAATACCTCTCGACCTAAGGAACGTGTTCGAATGGTAAAACCTAGAGCGGAACTTCAGAACCTTCCTTCAGGTTCGAATGAAATATTCGTAGCCGGTATTTTAGACCGTTATGTTCAAAGATCCGATCAGTTAGAAACTCGTTGTTTAGCTGATTTTGCATCTAGGTATAAATATTTTAAATCTAGTAGAAGAGCACAAGATAGTGATCATGAAGAAGAAGAGAGGGAAGACGATAATTTACCAGAAAGCGGAGTTGTCATGCCTCTTAAAGACGGTAGCGGTTTTGTGAAAAAACGTACCAACCCTTATATTATTTGGTATAGATAGTTTAACCCAGATTTGGCCAGAGTTAAGTATTTCCGCGAAATGTTAATGCTTTACTATCCTTGGCGGAATAAACAGCAAGATCTCATTGAACACGACAATGTGCAGACTTGCATAACACATCGTATTATAATTGAGGAAAATCAAAGAAAATATGATGTTTTTGAGCAAAGAGAACTTGAAAATGTTCTACAAAGTCTTTATAATGAAATAGACTTGGACAAAGGTGCTCAAAATGAACTACCTATCGTGGAAAATGAGTTCAGAGTGTTGACACTTCCAGAAATAAACCCAAATATAAATTTGCTGAACTTGCATGGCGAAGATTCATCAGATAATGGCACTGAATCTGATTGCAATATTAGACTTATTAAACTACCCCCTTTAATTCCAGTTGAGGAATTATTTTCTTTAGTTCAAAGTCTAAATACTAAGCAAAGAACCTATTTGACACATTTGATGCACCACCTAAAAACAAATCTCCCATTTTATGAGTTCATTGGCGGCGTGGTCCCGCCCCTAATACGTTTAATGTGCATATCTCCTAAACTACTAAAGCTATAATAACAAAATTCACTGGAAGCAAATGTTTTAGCACCTCTACCTACGGTGTGAAAATGGGTGAAATCGGGTGACAACCCCGCCCACTCCCCATATAACGGTACTGTTAAAAAATACTAAAAGCGCGATAAATCAAGCACTAAACACGCCAGAGACATTAAATTTTATCTCAGGGATGGTATGAGATGACTTTATAGGAACCGCGTTCAAAATTATACAGTGTGCGTGACACCACCCACTTTTTAACCGATTTCAACCAAATTTGGTACATACCATTATTTTTATATTTCTATGTTATGGTGTGAAAATGGGCGAAATCGGACTACAACCACGCCAATTTTCCATATGACACCATTTTAAATTCCCCTTGATTCTTTCACTTTCCACTATGCAAATCAAGCAACAATGATTATATCGGCGTAAAACTTTGCGTGAATAATACGTTTAAAGTATGCCACCTTGTGATCAAAAATTCTCTAAATTGAACCAAAACTGTTCAAGCCCCTAGGTACTGAATATGTGGACCCCAGTACCTATAGTTGACCTTTTACCGTAAATATCGGCCATTGTGTAAGATATATAATTGAAATTCATATAATAGAATAAATAAATGAAACTATCGATAATAGTATGTCTTTGATTCAAAAATGGGTTGAATCGGATCAATAGTTCTTGTAGCCTTCATATATCTAATATAATAATTTTTGAACTTCCGCGTGACTTTATACCGCATATGTGAGTTACCTCAATGAAAATAGGAGAGCGTGTTCTACTCATAACAAGATCAAATCGGGTGAAAATTTTCCTTAGCCCCCATGTAACTAATATCAGGATTTTCGAACATTCGTCTGACTTTACTCCATTTGATTGGTGATGGTATGTGAGGTGCCTTAATGGAACAGTGGTAGCATTTTATTAGTCTGTGGCATGTTAGTAGTATGTGGTATTGGAAAAAATTAATAAAATCGGGTTAATACTACCCTCAAATTCCATATACTACTTATAATGCTTTTCGTTATGAGTATTAATATTTTTGTTTATATATAAAATTGCTTCAAAATATGTTCTCGAGTATAGCAATGTCAAAATTAATATATTTCTCTATCCCCAATATATATATGGTTTCCGTCTTTCCACCTGACTTTACACCGTTCCGGTTGATCAACGTGATATTTTAACGTAATTAAGTGGAAAAGATTTCTTAAAAAGTATGTGGTTTGACGCTGAATTAGAATGAAATTAGTATATACTAAGTCTAAACCTCACACCTTCATATAATGAATTCTGATTCTCTGGTTGACGTTTGTCACCTACGCTTATAATATAAAATTTAGCCACTTTGGTGGAGTTAATATCACATTCATACTTATGTATATCTCACTTCAAGCAATAAAACTGAGACTAAGTTTATGGCCTTTAATATAAGTCAAGAAGATACCAAATTTGATTGTAATTTAATCACGATATCATTAAATAATGGATGTTTAATTCAACATTTTTTAATATACGGTTTGGGGGAATTTTCTGTCTTTGATTTTCCCAGCTCACATGTACTACTTATGGTATAATTTTTTTCGCCAATTTGATAATTTAATGAATGAATGAAATAGGTCTAGACTTTGTTTAAACCTTATAACCCTAATATACTGATTTTCGCTCCTCTGGTACAACAGCAACCTCATATACCCCACATATTAAATCTAACCCCTTTGGTTCAGTTTATATCACATCTACCATGTTTGAGTTAAATAGCTTCTTTTTATAAAAGTTAATATTTCGGAGAAAAAAATAGTATTGACACAAAATAAATCTATGATCAATAACATAAGTTAATAAGATACCAAAAAATAATCGAGTAATGAATGTTGAATTCTTTCGCAACATTTTTATACTTTCGCAACATGTTGCAACAGTGATAGATATAGATTTCTATATGCATATATTTCTTCTAATATTTGGTGATAATTAGTGGTTAGGTATATTTTCTCAGCCATCATGTTGAACTTATTATAAAATATACCAGACAACAATGCTAAAAAAGTTTCCTAGAGTGCTGGACTTTGTATAGAGCAAAAAAATCTTTTTAGAAAAACTTGCATGAAATAAATATTAGTAATGTAGGATCAAAAGGGCTAAAGACACTTTTTATGTGGTTATAGATAAACTGCGACCCCATCGGTTTACATGCTACTGTCTATTATTTCAGTTTTGCGACACATTATAATATGAAGGTCATGAGGTGAACTGTAAACTCAAGAAAATTACATTTTTACCTAGCGCCGTTGGCAGCTTATGAAAGGTTTAGATATTAAGACAGAAAGAAGAAAATCTACATACCTGCTCTACATGTGTGTATACCATACTTATTTATATGTAAGTTATTGTTAATTTAGCCTTCATTGGTAGACCTTTCAAAATAGGTACCATAGATCTCCCTGTTTTGAAAGCGTTTAACAAAAGTAATTTACGGAGGGGTTTTCGGAGAACTTAATTTCAATACAAAGAAATAAACTACCAATTTCTAAAATATTAATATAACTAAATATTATGTATTATTATGTTAGTGAATAGCTAAGTAATATATAGGTATACAAAAGTACGTAAGCTGTACCAACATGTTGCAAGAGTATAATAAATATCAGTACACTGTGTTTGTAGTTTCAGTTGCACTAGTTGTCTTTACCAGCAAAGTGCTTTATTCAAACTAATTTTAGTGTATTAGTTATATAGTGTTTAAAAGATTATTATATACAGTGACGAGCAAAACCGTATTATATTCAGTGGCGAGCAAACACATTTACATATGTGCACCAGTATACCATAGTACCTATACATGGAACAGGAAAGGAGTCATAGCAAGGACTTAAGTATTTTATATATTAATCCATTTGTTATTAATTAATTATGCCTAGATTAAGTAGAAAATCGCAAATTCGCTCTGAACAGCAAATAAGAGATACTCGAGGTCATAGGTCTCGGCGTGAAGACCCCGAGGTTCGATCTGTTGAGCAAGTTGCAAATACTGTGCAACATAGAACAAGGCAGAAAGATCCCCAAATTCGCTCTGAAGAGCAAATAAGAACTACTCGAGGTCATAGACCTCGGCGTTAAAATCCCGAGGTTCGATCTGTTCAGCAAATTGCAAATACTGTTCAACATAGAACAAGGTGGCAAGATCCGCAAATTCGCTCTGAAGAGCAAATAAGAGATACTCGAGGTCATAGGTCTCGGCGTAAAGACCCCGAGGTTCGATCTGTTGAGCAAGTTGCAAATACTGTTCAACATAGAACAAGGCAAAAAGATCCCCAAATTCGCTCTGAAGAGCAAATAAGAATTACTCGAGGTCATAGGTCTCGGCGTGAAAACCCCAAGGTTCGATCTGTTGAGCAAGTTGCAAATACTGTTCAACATAGAACAAGGCGGCAAGATCCACAATTTCGCTCTGAAAAGCAAATAAGAAATACTCGAGCTCATAGATCTCGCTGAGAAAATCCTGAGGTACGTTATGATGAACAAAGTAGGAACACTAGGGATCATAGAGAACTTCGCGCAAGAAATCCTGAGTATAGGAATTTAGAGCGCATTCGTGATCAAATGCAAAGGGAACATGCAAGAAGAAATCCTGAAGTAAGGAGTGATAGAAATTTTGAATCAGAGACGTCTTAGACAAGGTCAAGTTCACCTTCGTAGAGATAACCCACACAATAGACAAATTGAAAACCAAAAGCAGTCCCAACGAATCCGATTAACGAGAGAAAATAATGTTATAGAAACTGATAATAGTTGCAATTTAACAGATTTCAAAAACATTTATTTTCAAAATATAAATATCTATTTGCTGCGGCGGCTTATGGTTTTCACACCAAGTTCGCTGCATCCGCCTTCTTTTTAATGCAAAAATTTCCTTCAGAAGATGGAAATTACAATTTTTGGGCTACTTGCAAAAATGCGATTGTTAAAAAGAACGTTCCAAAAATATGTTTAGCCAAGAGTTTAGACTTTCCTGAAATACCTGATTGTTTGAGAGTGTTAACTCCAATTGAAGAACGTATCATAGTGCCTTGATTGCCTTTTATGACATTCCGTCCTTTAGGATATCAAGGTCAGAGTTTTCTCAAAGGTGCTGTTGTTAATATACCAATTTCTGTTAACAATATTGTGACATCTCTACCAAGGTCCTTTGATGAGGCTCATGTTATACAAATTCACTTAAGAAGGCGTTTGGAATACAATCATGATTACATGATCGATACCATACGCCCCGCAAAGATTATGGAAGCTTTGCAGTTCTTAGTGAATACCCCTCTGTATCGTGAGCACAATATACATATTAATGAAAACTGGATTTCAGAATTTAATAACCAAGAAGAAGTTCCGTTTGTTGCATCTGCAGAGGATTCCCGATTGGTTCAATCTTTTCATGCGGCACTGATAATCCTTCAGGTAATAATATTCCCACGGGTCTTTTACCTTCAGAGCTAAATCCAGGCGGTCAAGAAACTCTTTTGGACAATATTCCTGTAGAAAACTTAGACTATAACCGCTTAGTTATAGCGCCAGGTGAAGGACAAAGACCAATTGACATAATTCAAGTTAATAATTCACAAGAGTTGTCATTTGGAACAATATACGTTGGGGGATCTGAAATTCGCCGTTTTGACAGAAGAGCGTATACCATTCCAAAGTTGTTCTATGATTACAAAAAATTAGAACTGCTACAAATTAAGAATGGATGTACTATTTGCCTTAGAAAGTTTTCAGGTCGCAATCGAGTTACGGCCCAAAATCTATTCAACGAAAACTTTGTTCAAAACTTGATTCAACACGATGATGGTTACAAGGTTTTAAAAGGAGTTAGATCCTCACCTGCGCACTGGGAAGCTGAGAAGAAAAAGGCAATCGCTATGATTCGCCAATTTGGGCTTCCAACCTTCTTTATCACTTTATCGGCTGCAGAATCTCAGTGGGTTAAGCTTTTGGTCATCCCCTCTAAAACTGTTGATTCTAAAGATATTTCGGAAGAGGAAGCCAACAGTTTAACAACCCAAGATAGATATCGCTTAATTCGGTCAGACGCGATTACTTGTGCTAGATATTTTGACTACCGCTATCGACAAATTCTTAAGCTTTTTAAAGATAGCGCCGGCATTTTTGGAGAGCATTTTGTTACAAATTTCTACTGGAGAGTGGAGTTTCAACAGAGAGGTTTCTCGCATGTACATGGCATGTATTGGCTTAATAATGCTCCCAGGATCAACCTTCAAGATCCTCAGACATTCCCTGATGTCATTAGTTAGCCACTTAGAAAATTATTTGGGTTATCAAAAGCATAACCACAGTCGGTCTTGTACTAGGGAAATAAGAGGACAACAGTTTTGTCGTTTTGGTATGCCATATCCACCAATGCCTTCAACGCAAATACTGTTACCTCTTACAGAAACAAGTCAAAATTCAGAAAGACACAAGGAAAACTTTTTCAAAATTCAAAACGTTTTAAATTCAAATATGACTACAGAAGACATTTCTAATTTAAACGATTTTGAATACTTTCTGTCTGATAGTAGAATAAATATGTCTTTTTATAACTATTTGTTAGCCCTTAGGTCAAGTTTAACAAAACCCAAAATTTTTCTAAAAAGAGAATTACAGGATCGTTTTACAAACGCTTATAATCCTCTGATTTTGGAACTCCATAGAGTCCAATATATACTGGATGCATATGCTTGCTGTTCATATATAATTAATTATATTAACAAGTCTAGCAGGGGAATTTCTAGGCTTTTAAATGAAGCTATATCAGAGGTCAATGCTGGAAATTATACTATTAAGCAAAAACTTAAACATATAGGTCATAAATTTATATCAGGCACAGAAATATCTGCACAAGAAGCAGTATATTGCTGCATTGGGCTCCATCTTTCGGAAGCAAGTAATGCAGAAATATTTATAGATACCTCTCGACCTGAGGAACGTGTTCGAATGGTAAAACCAAGAGCGGAACTTCAGAACCTGCCTTCAGGTTCGAATGAAATATTCGTAGCCGGTAGTTTAGACCGTTATGTTCAAAGATCCGATCAGTTAGAAACTCTTTGTTTAGCTGATTTTGCATCTAGGTATAAATATTTTAAATCTAGTAGAAGAGCACAAGATAGTGATCATGAAGAAGAAGAGAGGGAAGACGATAATTTACCAGAAAGCGGGGTTGTCATGCCACTTAAAGACGGTAGCGGTTTTGTGAAAAAACGTACCAACCATTGTATTATTCGGTATAGAAGGTTTAACCCAGATTTGGCCAGAGTTGAGTATTTCCGCGAAATGTTAATGCTTTACTATCCTTGGCGGAATGAACAGCAAGATCTCATTGAACACGATAATGTGCAGAATTCCATAACACATCGTATTATTATTGAATAAGATCAAAGAAAATATGATGTTTTTGAGCAAAGAGAACTTGAAAATGTTCTACAAAGTCTTTAAAATGAAATATACTTGGACAAAGGTGCTCAAAATGAACTACCTATCGTGGAAAATGAGTTCAGAGTGTTGGCACTTCCAGAAATAAGCCCAAATATAAATTTGCTGTACTTGCATTGCGAAGATTCAACAGATAATGGCACTGAATCTGATTGCAATATTAGACTTATTAAACTACCCCCTTTAATTCCAGTTGAGGAATTATTTTCTTTAGTTCAAAGTCTAAATACTAAGCAAAGAACCTATTTGACACATTTGATGCACCACCTAAAAACAAATCTCCCATTTTATGAGTTCATTGGCGGCGGTGCAGGTGTAGGAAAGAGTCTTTTTTGATATCTGCAATATATCAAGCTCTTAACCATCGTTACAATTCTACACCTGGATCCAATCCAAATTCCTTAAAAGTTCTTCTTTGCGCACCTACGGGTAAAGCAGCATTCGGAATAGGCGGAATGACCCTTCATTCAATATTCTCTTTACCTGTTAATCAGTTGAATAGAGAGTTGCGGCCATAAGGACATATCACTCATTGAAACTCGAGTAGTTAATTGCGAAGAAGTTTCCGATGATGCCATACATTTATTTTGGTCCAATGAAGAGACAAATAATTTCAATGCCCTTAAGCTCAGTCGAATCCCAACAGAAGCTTTCCTTTCAACTGCAAAAGACTCAGTTAAAGGAATTGGTATAAATGAAAATGATAATATTTTGGAAAGAGTTAAACTTTTCAAAACTTCTGAAACGCAGGGACTGCCCTATGAATTGACACTAAAAACCTCCGCCAAATATATGATTACATTGAACATAAACACGTGTGATGGCTTGGTTAATGGGGCAGCTGGACAACTTATGCAAATTGATTTCCATTGTTCTTTTCCAATAATTCTGTGGATTAAATTTTTGGAACCTTCTGTTGGTTTTATAGCACGATCAAAAAAGCCTCATCCTCTAGAAAGTTCTTGAACACCAATTGAAAATGTTCTAAAATCTTTTCAATATAAAAGAAATGAACAAATTTCAATTGAAAGAAATCAGTTTTCAGTTGTTCCGGCTGAGGGAATAACTATTCATAAAAGTGAGGGTGCCACATATAATATAGTTGTAGTTCATACTCGATCCAGAATGCCTAGAGCTTCAATATATGTCGCTTGTAGTCGAGCTACTTCTGCAGAAGGTCTATTCATCATAGGAAATTTTATTCCTCCTAACAAATTTTCTGAATCGGATCCCGTATTTAGGGAACTGAGGGAATTGAACACAAATAAAGCTTTGACAACAAGTTTCAATTTTATGATTTTCCGAACATCAGGACATCAAATTTTATTCCATAATGTTCAGAGTCTTTACGCTCACATTAATGATATAAAAAGCGACTGTTTGATGCTATCTTCAGATATTTTATGTTTTGTAGAAACTTGGAGTTATCCATGCGAAAGTTTTGATATACCAGGATTTACTCCAATTAACGAGCTGAGGATAGATAGCACGGAAACAACCAACAGAAATAAACGGGGCATTATAATATATGCAAAGCATAGTATTGCTTGCTCTATAGAATCAAAGGCTGTAGAGAAAATTTATTTAGGCCGCAAAGTTTAAGAAGCGGTTTTCTTTAAATGTTTCAATGTTAATATTCTGGTTCTATATAGAAATTCAGCTTTCTCTGTCAGACAATTAATTGTAGAACTTCAGGAAGTTCTTACTTCTGAGTTAGGCAATCAAAATGTGCTAATTGTTGGAGATTTTAGCATTTGTTTAATGTCTACAGGGACTGCAATAAGAAATCTGCTCCAAGAAAAAAACTTTAGTTCCCTTCTTGGTGCAGAATATTCAACTACACCTGCCGGTACATAAATTGATTGGGCATTTTCAAACATGGATCCTTCCCGTGTAAATGCAATTACTTTTGAGACAGTACACAGCTATCATGACAGTATTTGTGTCTCTATTTCGAAGTAAAGTTTTCAGACTTAGTGCAATAGTTCTTCATTTTTTTTTTTAAATATAATCGAATTGGAATGGTATAGGAATTTTGACAGTAGTTTTTAAGACAATTTTAAGAAAAATATGTAAATAATCTAATTAAGAAAATTTAAATTATATATAAAATTTGTTATTATATATGACATTACTGTATAAATATATTATAGAAATTAAATAGTATAAGGAAAAAAGAAATATAATATGGATATATGTACAAGAATCTCTACAAAAATTTATGTTTAGTATTGTATATATTATATACAAATTAATATAATAATATCATATCATTTTTAAAGTTGTTAATATTTATTATTTTTAAGCTAAACATGTATAATAATATCGATATAATAAATAAAAAATGTTATTCATTGTCCAAAAACGATTTCTTTTCATACTTCTCAATACAGTTGTAATGCATTCTATATAAAATCAATTATAGGCGTATACAATAAACACAAGAACGATTTCTCATAATTTGAGTAAATTTAGTTTACAAATTGCTCTAATTATTATCACTGTGAAGGAAAAGTAAATAACTAAGGCAACAGTTCCTACTTCTAATTATAAAAATATATAAAGAAGTCTCAAACGAATATACCATTTAACTTTGCGAGAGTATAAAATGTTCGGTTACATCCGAACTTAGCCCTTCCTTACTTGTTTAATATATTTCCTATTTTTAATATTTTTTATTTTTGCCGTTATTACTTTCGGCTGGATTTGTGGAATCTCCCTGTTCCTTTTTTAACAATAATTTTTTTTTGATCCTTTCTAGGAAAGGAAACTCTTTTATTCTGGTGGGTCTGGGGTTCAGAATCGCAGAAAAGAGTTTATGTTATGAACCGGAGGGTCCCCCTGGCGGTGGTGAATCGCAATTTCAAAATATTTGTTATATGGCTGGTCGAGTCTTCATTTATCACATGCTTTTTTTTATAAATTTAAGTACTTGTAAGTTTCAGATTTACAATGCTCACAGTACTTAGGCTTAAAATATTTTATATTACTAGGATTTTTATACAATTTTGTTGTTATAAATTAAATATATCATAAATATATTAAAGTATTATTAACTTACTACTTTTCGTCCTTTTCTAAGGGGTTTGTTGATTGCTGTTCTAATTTCCCATTGGATAGTATCACGCTTTGGGTTTGTCCTTTTTCCTTGTGGTACTGGGGTCCCTTGACGTTTATAAATCCCTTGGTCCTTTTGTTTTTAATCAATTGTGTCCCTCGTTGGCGACGCTTCGGCTTAGCGTGCAATGCCTTATTTCTTCTTTTTTGTTTTGTTTTTTTTTTTATTTATTTAGTATTTAGTGTTGGGTTTTGTATTATGATTTTTTTTTAATATTGTATCCGCACTTTATTCAATTTGAATCGCTCCGAAATTGGCGTAGTCATAGTCGTAGTTATTTCACTACATACACGCTTGTTGCATTTTTTTAAGATTCGTTTGTTGACAGCGTTTACACTCGTTTGCTTGCAATCGCTCTACCCATAAAACAATACTATATTAGTAAGAATAAATTGATTTCTTACTTCACGCGAAAATATTTTCCACAATTCTTACTCTTCAAACTTTAAAAATCTTTGGTATTAGAACTTTTTGTTTTTTGGTATTTGAATCGGTTTTTGTGTTTTTTTTATATGTGCACTCGCGTAGCTGTACTTTTTGATTTTCGGGCCTTTTGTTCGCGTCGTGCTCGCGTAGCCGTATTTTTGATTTTCGGGCCTTTTATTCGCCTCTCACTCGCGTGGCTGTACTTTTTATGTTTTTTTCTTTTCTCCCTCCGAGAGGATACTTGATTGTTAATTTTGTGGTTTCGACACGCGTCACTATGATTGTCCTTTCGGCTAGGGATACTTGTTTTTTTCTCCATTTTTCTGCCGAGGATATCACTAACACATGCCCACAATTAGGTCGAATGTACCGGCAACAACCAAAAAAAAACAACTATTCGTTTGTTGTTGATTGTTATACTTTATTTTACATCTCCCCTTGTGTTGTTACAATAATTCGCTTATATTCTACAATAATGCTTACTTAGCTAAATATGTGATTTGGTAATGCGAATGAAATTGAAATTTGAGAGTACAATTAAGAAATACGGGTTGCTGACACTTTGTGTTTACGTTGCTAAAAATGCATTGAAGTCATTTTGACGAAATCGGAATTATTGGTGTAATTGGGTCATTGGCTCCAACAAACTTGTAGTTTGTCATCATTGCTTATTTTGGTTTTGGAACGTTGCGGTGACGTAGTCAAGATAGTGATCATGAAGAAGAAGAGAGGGAAGACGATAATTTACCAGAAAGCGGGGTTGTTATGCCACTTAAAGACGGTAGCGGTTTTGTGAAAAAACGTACCAACCATTGTATTATTCGGTATAGAAGGTTTAACCCAGATTTGGCAGGAGTTGAGTATTTCCGCGAAATGTTAATGCTTTACTATCCTTGGCGGAATGAACAGCAAGATCTCATTGAACACGATAATGTGCAGACTTCCATAACACATCGTATTATTATTGAGGAAGATCAAAGAATATATGATGTTTTTGAGCAAAGAGAACTTGAAAATGTTCTACAAAGTCTTTATAATGAAATATACTTGGACGAAGGTGCTCAAAATGAACTACCTATCATGGAAAATGAGTTCAGAGTGTTGTCACTTCCAGAAATAAGCCCAAATATAAATTTGCTGTACTTGCATGGCGAAGATTCAACAGATAATGGCACTGAATCTGATTGCAATATTAGACTTATTAAACTACCCCCTTTAATTCCAGTTGAGGAATTATTTTCTTTAGTTCAAAGTCTAAATATTAAGCAAAGAACCTATTTGACACATTTGATGCACCAGTCTTTGCGCACCTACGGGTAAAGCAGCATTCGGAATAGGCAGAATGACCCTTCATTCAATATTCTCTTTACCTGTTAATCAGTTGAATAGAGAGTTGCGGCCACTTAGCAATGACACAGTTAATTCATTGTATTCCAGACTTATCGGTTTAAAATTAATCATAATTGATGAAATATCGATGGTAGGTGCTCGTATGTTTAGTTCTGTTGATGCGAGATTAAAACAAATTTTCAAAACAGACAGCCCCTTCGGTGATATACCGACTATAGTGTTTGGTGATTTGAAGCAACTCTCACCTGTTGGAGATAGGTGGATATTCTCTCCTTATCCCAATGATGCATACAGCACTTTAGTTTGTTCCCCTTTGTTGGAGTTATTTAAATACTTTGAATTAACAGAGATAATGAGACAACGGGAGGATCAGGCCTTTGCAATTGCATTAAATCATATGGCATCCGGTACTATGACAAATAAGGACATATCACTCATTGAAACTCGAGTAGTTAATTGCGAAGAAGTTCCCGATGATGCCATACATTTATTTTGGTCCAATGAAGAGACAAATAATTTCAATGCCCTTAAGCTCAGTCGAATCCCAACAGAAGCTTTCCTTTCAACTGCAAAAGACTCAGTTAAAGGAATTGGTATAAATGAAAATGATAATATTTTGGAAAGAGTTAAACTTTTCAAAACTTCTGAAACGCAGGGACTGCCCTATGAATTGACACTAAAAACCTCCGCCAAATATATGATTACATTGAACATAAACACGTGTGATGGCTTGGTTAATGGGGCAGCTGGACAACTTATGCAAATTGATTTCCATTGTTCTTTTCCAATAATTCTGTGGATTAAATTTTTGGAACCTTCTGTTGGTTTTATAGTACGATCAAAAAAGCCTCATCCTCTAGAAAGTTCTTGAACACCAATTGAAAATGTTCTAAAATCTTTTCAATATAAAAGAAATGAACAAATTTCAATTGAAAGAAATCAGTTTCCAGTTGTTCCGGCTGAGGGAATAACTATTCATAAAAGTGAGGGTGCCACATATAATATAGTTGTAGTTCATACTCGATCCAGAATGCCTAGAGCTTCAATATATGTCGCTTGTAGTCGAGCTACTTCTGCAGAAGGTCTATTCATCATAGGAAATTTTATTCCTCCTAACAAATTTTCTGAATCGGATCCCGTATTTAGGGAACTGAGGGAATTGAACACAAATAAAGCTTTGACAACAAGTTTCAATTTTATGATTTTCCGAACATCAGGACATCAAATTTTATTCCATAATGTTCAGAGTCTTTACGCTCACATTAATGATATAAAAAGCGACTGTTTGATGCTACCTTCAGATATTTTATGTTTTGTAGAAACTTGGAGTTATCCATGCGAAAGTTTTGATATACCAGGATTTACTCCAATGAACGAGCTGAGGATAGATAGCACGGAAACAACCAACAGAAATAAACGGGGCATTATAATATATGCAAAGCATAGTATTGCTTGCTCTATAGAATCAAAGGCTGTAGAGAAAATTTATTTAGGCCGCAAAGTTTAAGAAGCGGTTTTCTTTAAATGTTTCAATGTTAATATTCTGGTTCTATATAGAAATTCAGCTTTCTCTGTCAGACAATTAATTGTAGAACTTCAGGAAGTTCTTACTTCTGAGTAAGGCAATCAAAATGTGCTAATTGTTGGAGATTTTAGCATTTGTTTAATGTCTACAGGGACTGCAATAAGAAATCTGCTCCAAGAAAAAAACTTTAGTTCCCTTCTTGGTGCAGAATATTCAACTACACCTGCCGGTACACAAATTGATTGGGCATTTTCAAACATGGATCCTTCCCGTGTAAATGCAATTACTTTTGAGACAGTACACAGCTATCATGACAGTATTTGTGTCTCTATTTCGAAGTAAAGTTTTCAGACTTAGTGCAATAGTTCTTCATTTTTTTTTTCAAATATAATCGAATTGGAATGGTATAGGAATTTTGACAGTAGTTTTTAAGACAATTTTAAGAAAAATATGTAAATAATCTAATTAAGAAAATTTAAATTATATATAAAATTTGTTATTATATATGACATTATTGTATAAATATATGATAGAAATTAAATAGTATAAGGAAAAAAGAAATAAATTATGGATATATGTACAAGAATCTCTACAAAAATTTATGTTTAGTATTGTAAATATTATATACAAATTAATATAATAATATCATATCATTTTTAAAGTTGTTAATATTTATTATTTTTAAGCTAAACATGTATTATAATATCGATATAATAAATAAAAAATGTTATTCATTGTCCAAAAACGATTTCTTTTCATACTTCTCAATACAGTTGTAATGCATTCTATATAAAATCAATTATAGGCGTATACAATAAACACAAGAACGATTTCTCATAATTTGAGTAAATTTAGTTTACAAATTGCTCTAATTATTATCAGTGTGAAGGAAAAGTAAATAACTAAGGCAACAGTTCCTACTTCTAATTATAAAAATAAATAAAGAAGTCTCAAACGAATATACCATTTAACTTTGCGAGAGTATAAAATGTTCGGTTACATCCGAACTTAGCCCTTCCTTACTTGTTTAATATATTTCCTATTTTTAATATTTTTTATTTTTTCCGTTATTACTTTCGGCTGGATTTGTGGAATCTCCCTGTTCCTTTTTTAACAATAATTTTTTTTTGATCCTTTCTAGGAAAGGAAACTCTTTTATTCTGGAGGGTCTGGGGTTCAGAATCGCAGAAAAGAGTTTATGTTATGAACCGAAGGGTCCCCCTGGCGGTGGTGAATCGCAATTTCAAAATATTTGTTATATGGCTGGTCGAGTCTTCATTTATCACATGCTTTTTTTCATAAATTTAAGTACTTGTAAGTTTCAGATTTACAATGCTCACAGTACTTAGGCTTAAAATATTTTATATTACTAGGATTTTTATACAATTTTGTTGTTATAAATTAAATATATCATAAATATATTAAAGTATTATTAACTTACTACTTTTCGTCCTTTTCTAAGGGGTTTGTTGATTGCTGTTCTAATTTCCCATTGGATAGTATCACGCTTTGGGTTTGTCCTTTTTCCTTGTGGTACTGGGGTCCCTTGACGTTTATAAATCCCTTGGTCCTTTTGTTTTTAATCAATTGTGTCCCTCGTTGGCGACGCTTCGGCTTAGCGTGCAATGCCTTATTTCTTCTTTTTTGTTTTGTTTTTTTTTTTATTTATTTAGTATTTAGTGTTGGGTTTTGTATTATGATTTTTTTTTAATATTGTATCCGCACTTTATTCAATTTGAATCGCTCCGAAATTGGCGTAGTCATAGTCGTAGTTATTTCACTACATACACGCTTGTTGCATTTTTATACTCTCGCAACCTGTTGCTACAGAGTATAATAGTTTTGTTCACCTAACGGTTGTTTGTATCACCTAAAACTAATCGATTTAGATATAGGGTTATATATATATAAATGATCAGGATGAAGAGACGAGTTGAAATCCGGGTGACTGTCTGTCCGTCCGTCCGTCTGTCCGTCCGTCCGTCTGTCCGTCCGTCCGTCTGTCCGTCCGTCCGTGCAAGCTCTAACTTGAGTAAAAATTGAGATATCTTTATGAAACTTGGTAGACATGTTTCATGGTACCGTGAGACGGTTGGTATTGCAGATGGGCGTAATCGGACCACTGCCACGCCCACAAAACGCCATTAATCAAAAACAAATAACTTGCCATAACTAAGCTCCGCAATAAGATACAAGACTGTTATTTGGTATACAGGATCACATTAGAGAGGGGCATCTGCAGTTAAAATTTTTTTTTAAAAAGTGGGCGTGGTCCCGCCTCTAATAGGTTTAATGTGCATATCTCCTAAACCGCTAATGCTATAATAACAAAATTCACTGGAAGCAAATGTTTTTAGCACTTCTATTGACGGTGTGAAAATAATTGAAATCGGGTGGCAACTCCGCCCACTCCCCATATAACGGTACTGTTAAAAACTACTAAAAGCGCGATAAATCAAGCCCTAAACACGCCAGAGACATTAAATTTTATCTCTGAGATGGTATAAGATGACTTTATAGGAACCGTCAAAATTAGACAGTGGGCGTGGCACAGCCCACTTTTAGGTGAAACCCCTTATCTTGAGATCTGCTTAACCGATTTCAACCAAATTCGGTGCGTAACGTTCTTTTCATGTTTCTATGTCATAGTGCGAAAATGGGCGAAATCGGATTACAACCACGCCTATTTTCTATATGACACCATTTTAATACCACTTGATTCTTTCACTTTCCACTATGCAAATCAAGCAACAATGATTATATCGGGGTAAAACTTTGCGTGAATAATACGTTTACCTACGTACCTTGTGACCAAAAATTTTCTAAATCGAACCAAAACTGTTCAAGCCCCTAAGTACTAAATATGTGGACCCCAGTGGCTATAGTTGACCTTCTACCGAAAATATCAGTCAATCCACAAAGAAATCTCAAACGAGTATACTATTTGACTTTGCGAGAGTATAAAATGTTCGGTTGCATCCGAACTTAGCCCTTCCTTACTTGTTTTAAGATTCGTTTGTTGACAGCGTTTACACTCGTTTGCTTGCAATCGCTCTACCCATAAAACAATACTATATTAGTAAGAATAAATTGATTTCTTACTTCACGCGAAAATATTTTCCACAATTCTTACTCTTTAAACTTTAAAAATCTTTGGTATTAGAACTTTTTTTTTTTTGGTATTTTAATCGGTTTTTGTGTTTTTTTTATATGTGCACTCGCGTAGCTGTACTTTTTGATTTTCGGGCCTTTTGTTCGCGTCGTGCTCGCGTAGCCGTATTTTTGATTTTCGGGCCTTTTATTCGCCTCTCACTCGCGTGACTGTACTTTTTTTGTTTTTTTCTTTTCTCCCTCCGAGAGGATACTTGATTGTTAATTTTGTGGTTTCGACACGCGTCACTATGATTGTCCTTTCGGCTACCCCTGCGGGCAGGGGATAGAATATGCCCGCTGCAAGGCATGCCTGTCGTAAAAGGCGACTAAAAGCCAATATGCACTATGACTGTTATTATATTCTTTGCACAGTAATATCAGCATAGTATGTGGAGTGATAGTGCTATAATACTCAGCTTGAACTGATATTAGAAACACTTTAAATGAAAAAAGCTAATAAAAAGACATTTGAAGTTCAAGCGACAAATGTCACCAGTCATTTGAGTAATGGGGAGCTCAACTGGCAGTAGTTTAGCTACGCAGTCTGACCGGAGACTTTCCGGTACCACGGGGAGCAGAAAGCCCTTGGACTTCTGTTCAATCTGCTCATTGGGTTCGGCCCTTTGGGGAGTATCGTGGTGGCTGTGGTTTAAACCTAAATGCTGGAAGAACTGAATTTTCAGTTCGAAAAAAGAAGTTACACAAGTAACTGGGTGCCGTACCCGAAAACGGAAGAGGTTTTAGGTCGGCCTCGAATCACACCAAGATGGTAGTGTGGACCCAGACACACTGCCACTGGTATCCAAATAAATACTTGCAAAAAGCTCGTATTGTTTGGGGCGCTGATCAACGCATTGTATTGATACGTTGTGTTTTTGAACACCGTGAGGTAAGGCCGTCGCCGGCAGGTACTCACGTAAATCTACAACGAAAGTTGTCCTTTCGGCTAGGGATACTTGTTTTTTTCTCCATTTTTCTGCCGAGGATATCACTAACACATGCCCACAATTAGGTCGAATGTACCGGCAACAACCAAAAAAAAACAACTATTCGTTTGTTGTTGATTGTTATACTTTATTTTACATCTCCCCTTGTGTTGCTACAATAATTCGCTTATATTCTACAATAATGCTTACTTAGCTAAATATGTGATTTGGTAATGCGAATGAAATTGAAATTTGAGAGTACAATTAAGAAATACGGGTTGCTGACACTTTGTGTTTACGTTGCTAAAAATGCATTGTAGTCATTTTGACGAAATCGGAATTATTGGTGCAATTGGGTCATTGGCTCCAACAAACTTGTAGTTTGTCATCATTGCTTATTTTGGTTTTGGTACGATGCGGTGACGTAGTCAAGATAGTGATCATGAAGAAGAAGAGAGGGAAGACGATAATTTACCAGAAAGCGGGGTTGTCATGCCACTTAAAGACGGTAGCGGTTTTGTGAAAAAACGTACCAACCATTGTATTATTCGGTATAGAAGGTTTAACCCAGATTTGGCCAGAGTTGTGTATTTCCGCGAAATGTTAATGCTTTACTATCCTTGGCGGAATGAACAGCAAGATCTCATTGAACACGATAATGTGCAGACTTCCATAACACATCGTATTATTATTGAGGAAGATCAAAGAAAATATGATGTTTTTGAGCAAAGAAAACTTGAAAATGTTCTACAAAGTCTTTATAATGAAATATACTTGGACGAAGGTGCTCAAAATGAACTACCTATCGTGGAAAATGAGTTCAGAGTGTTGGCACTTCCAGAAATAAGCCCAAATATAAATTTGCTGTACTTGCATGGCGAAGATTCAACAGATAATGGCACTGAATCTGATTGCAATATTAGACTTATTAAACTACCCCCTTTAATTCCAGTTGAGGAATTATTTTCTTTAGTTCAAAGTCTAAATACTAAGCAAAGAACCTATTTGACACATTTGATGCACCAGTCTTTGCGCACCTACGGGTAAAGCAGCATTCGGAATAGGCGGAATGACCCTTCATTCAATATTCTCTTTACCTGTTAATCAGTTGAATAGAGAGTTGCGGCCACTTAGCAATGACACAGTTAATTCATTGTATTCCAGACTTATCGGTTTAAAATTAATCATAATTGATGAAATATCGATGGTAGGTGCTCGTATGTTTAGCTCTGTTGATGCGAGATTAAAACAAATTTTCAAAACAGACAGCCCCTTCGGTGATATACCGACTATAGTGTTTGGTGATTTGAAGCAACTCTCACCTGTTGGAGATAGGTGGATATTCTCTCCTTATCCCAATGATGCATACAGCACTTTAGTTTGTTCCCCTTTGTTGAAGTTATTTAAATACTTTGAATTAACAGAGATAATGAGACAACGGGAGGATCAGGCCTTTGCAATTGCATTAAATCATATGGCATCCGGTACTATGACAAATAAGGACATATCACTCATTGAAACTCGAGTAGTTAATTGCGAAGAAGTTCCCGATGATGCCATACATTTATTTTGGTCCAATGAAGAGACAAATAATTTCAATGCCCTTAAGCTCAGTCGAATCCCAACAGAAGCTTTCCTTTCAACTGCAAAAGACTCAGTTAAAGGAATTGGTATAAATGAAAATGATAATATTTTGGAAAGAGTTAAACTTTTCAAAACTTCTGAAACGCAGGGACTGCCCTATGAATTGACACTAAAAACCTCCGCCAAATATATGATTACATTGAACATAAACACGTGTGATGGCTTGGTTAATGGGGCAGCTGGACAACTTATGCAAATTGATTTCCATTGTTCTTTTCCAATAATTCTGTGGATTAAATTTTTGGAACCTTCTGTTGGTTTTATAGTACGATCAAAAAAGCCTCATCCTCTAGAAAGTTCTTGAACACCAATTGAAAATGTTCTAAAATCTTTTCAATATAAAAGAAATGAACAAATTTCAATTGAAAGAAATCAGTTTCCAGTTGTTCCGGCTGAGGGAATAACTATTCATAAAAGTGAGGGTGCCACATATAATATAGTTGTAGTTCATACTCGATCCAGAATGCCTAGAGCTTCAATATATGTCGCTTGTAGTCGAGCTACTTCTGCAGAAGGTCTATTCATCATAGGAAATTTTATTCCTCCTAACAAATTTTCTGAATCGGATCCCGTATTTAAGGAACTGAGGGAATTGAACACAAATAAAGCTTTGACAACAAGTTTCAATTTTATGATTTTCCGAACATCAGGCGTCAAATTTTATTCCATAATGTTCAGAGTCTTTACGCTCACATTAATGATATAAAAGGCGACTGTTTGATGCTATCTTCAGATATTTTATGTTTTGTAGAAACTTGGAGTTATCCATGCGAAAGTTTTGATATACCAGGATTTACTCCAATTAACGAGCTGAGGATAGATAGCACGGAAACAACCAACAGAAATAAACGGGGCATTATAATATATGCAAAGCATAGTATTGCTTGCTCTATAGAATCAAAGGCTGTAGAGAAAATTTATTTAGGCCGCAAAGTTTAAGAAGCGGTTTTCTTTAAATGTTTCAATGTTAATATTCTGGTTCTATATAGAAATTCAGCTTTCTCTGTCAGACAATTAATTGTAGAACTTCAGGAAGTCCTTACTTCTGAGTTAGGCAATCAAAATGTGCTAATTGTTGGAGATTTTAGCATTTGTTTAATGTCTACAGGGACTGCAATAAGAAATCTACTCCAAGAAAAAAACTTTAGTTCCCTGCTTGGTGCAGAATATTCAACTACACCTGCCGGTACACAAATTGATTGGGCATTTTCAAACATGGATCCTTCCCGTGTAAATGCAATTACTTTTGAGACAGTACACAGCTATCATGACAGTATTTGCGTCTCTATTTCGAAGTAAAGTTTTCAGACTTAGTGCAATAGTTCTTCATTTTTTTTTCAAATATAATCGAATTGGAATGGTATAGGAATTTTGACAGTAGTTTTTAAGACAATTTTAAGAAAAATATGTAAATAATCTAATTAAGAAAATTTAAATTATATATAAAATTTGTTATTATATATGACATTATTGTATAAATATATTATAGAAATTAAATAGTATAAGGAAAAAAGAAATATAATATGGATGTATGTACAAGAATCTCTACAAAAATTTATGTTTAGTATTGTAAATATTATATACAAATTAATATAATAATATCATATCATTTTTAAAGTTGTTAATATTTATTATTTTTAAGCTAAACATGTATTATAATATCGATATAATAAATAAAAAATGTTATTCATTGTCCAAAAACGATTTCTTTTCATACTTCTCAATACAGTTGTAATGCATTCTATATAAAATCAATTATAGGCGTATACAATAAACACAAGAACGATTTCTCATAATTTGAGTAAATTTAGTTTACAAATTGCTCTAATTATTATCAGTGTGAAGGAAAAGTAAATAACTAAGGCAACAGTTCCTACTTCTAATTATAAAAATAAATAAAGAAGTCTCAAACGAATATACCATTTAACTTTGCGAGAGTATAAAATGTTCGGTTACATCCGAACTTAGCCCTTCCTTACTTGTTTAATATATTTCCTATTTTTAATATTTTTTATTTTTTCCGTTATTACTTTCGGCTGGATTTGTGGAATCTCCCTGTTCCTTTTTTAACAATAATTTTTTTTTGATCCTTTCTAGGAAAGGAAACTCTTTTATTCTGGAGGGTCTGGGGTTCAGAATCGCAGAAAAGAGTTTATGTTATGAACCGAAGGGTCCCCCTGGCGGTGGTGAATCGCAATTTCAAAATATTTGTTATATGGCTGGTCGAGTCTTCATTTATCACATGCTTTTTTTCATAAATTTAAGTACTTGTAAGTTTCAGATTTACAATGCTCACAGTACTTAGGCTTAAAATATTTTATATTACTAGGATTTTTATACAATTTTGTTGTTATAAATTAAATATATCATAAATATATTAAAGTATTATTAACTTACTACTTTTCGTCCTTTTCTAAGGGGTTTGTTGATTGCTGTTCTAATTTCCCATTGGATAGTATCACGCTTTGGGTTTGTCCTTTTTCCTTGTGGTACTGGGGTCCCTTGACGTTTATAAATCCCTTGGTCCTTTTGTTTTTAATCAATTGTGTCCCTCGTTGGCGACGCTTCGGCTTAGCGTGCAATGCCTTATTTCTTCTTTTTTGTTTTGTTTTTTTTTTATTTATTTAGTATTTAGTGTTGGGTTTTGTATTATGATTTTTTTTTAATATTGTATCCGCACTTTATTCAATTTGAATCGCTCCGAAATTGGCGTAGTCATAGTCGTAGTTATTTCACTACATACACGCTTGTTGCATTTTTATACTCTCGCAACCTGTTGCTACAGAGTATAATAGTTTTGTTCACCTAACGGTTGTTTGTATCACCTAAAACTAATCGATTTAGATATAGGGTTATATATATATAAATGATCAGGATGAAGAGACGAGTTGAAATCCGGGTGACTGTCTGTCCGTCCGTCTGTCCGTCCGTCCGTCTGTCCGTCCGTCCGTGCAAGCTCTAACTTGAGTAAAAATTGAGATATCTTTATGAAACTTGGTAGACATGTTTCATGGTACCGTGAGACGGTTGGTATTGCAGATGGGCGTAATCGGACCACTGCCACGCCCACAAAACGCCATTAATCAAAAACAAATAACTTGCCATAACTAAGCTCCGCAATAAGATACAAGACTGTTATTTGGTATACAGGATCACATTAGAGAGGGGCATCTGCAGTTAAAATTTTTTTTTAAAAAGTGGGCGTGGTCCCGCCTCTAATAGGTTTAATGTGCATATCTCCTAAACCGCTAATGCTATAATAACAAAATTCACTGGAAGCAAATGTTTTTAGCACTTCTATTGACGGTGTGAAAATAATTGAAATCGGGTGGCAACTCCGCCCACTCCCCATATAACGGTACTGTTAAAAACTACTAAAAGCGCGATAAATCAAGCCCTAAACACGCCAGAGACATTAAATTTTATCTCTGAGATGGTATAAGATGACTTTATAGGAACCGTCAAAATTAGACAGTGGGCGTGGCACAGCCCACTTTTAGGTGAAACCCCATATCTTGAGATCTGCTTAACCGATTTCAACCAAATTCGGTGCGTAACGTTCTTTTCATGTTTCTATGTCATAGTGCGAAAATGGGCGAAATCGGATTACAACCACGCCTATTTTCTATATGACACCATTTTAATACCACTTGATTCTTTCACTTTCCACTATGCAAATCAAGCAACAATGATTATATCGGGGTAAAACTTTGCGTGAATAATACGTTTACCTACGTACCTTGTGACCAAAAATTTTCTAAATCGAACCAAAACTGTTCAAGCCCCTAAGTACTAAATATGTGGACCCCAGTGGCTATAGTTGACCTTCTACCGAAAATATCAGTCAATCCACAAAGAAATCTCAAACGAGTATACTATTTGACTTTGCGAGAGTATAAAATGTTCGGTTGCATCCGAACTTAGCCCTTCCTTACTTGTTTTAAGATTCGTTTGTTGACAGCGTTTACACTCGTTTGCTTGCAATCGCTCTACCCGTAAAACAATACTATATTAGTAAGAATAAATTGATTTCTTACTTCACGCGAAAATATTTTCCACAATTCTTACTCTTTAAACTTTAAAAATCTTTGGTATTAGAACTTTTTTTTTTTGGTATTTTAATCGGTTTTTGTGTTTTTTTTATATGTGCACTCGCGTAGCTGTACTTTTTGATTTTCGGGCCTTTTGTTCGCGTCGTGCTCGCGTAGCCGTATTTTTGATTTTCGGGCCTTTTATTCGCCTCTCACTCGCGTGACTGTACTTTTTTTGTTTTTTTCTTTTCTCCCTCCGAGAGGATACTTGATTGTTAATTTTGTGGTTTCGACACGCGTCACTATGATTGTCCTTTCGGCTACCCCTGCGGGCAGGGGATAGAATATGCCCGCTGCAAGGCATGCCTGTCGTAAAAGGCGACTAAAAGCCAATATGCACTATGACTGTTATTATATTCTTTGCACAGTAATATCAGCATAGTATGTGGAGTGATAGTGCTATAATACTCAGCTTGAACTGATATTAGAAACACTTTAAATGAAAAAAGCTAATAAAAAGACATTTGAAGTTCAAGCGACAAATGTCACCAGTCATTTGAGTAATGGGGAGCTCAACTGGCAGTAGTTTAGCTACGCAGTCTGACCGGAGACTTTCCGGTACCACGGGGAGCAGAAAGCCCTTGGACTTCTGTTCAATCTGCTCATTGGGTTCGGCCCTTTGGGGAGTATCGTGGTGGCTGTGGTTTAAACCTAAATGCTGGAAGAACTGAATTTTCAGTTCGAAAAAAGAAGTTACACAAGTAACTGGGTGCCGTACCCGAAAACGGAAGAGGTTTTAGGTCGGCCTCGAATCACACCAAGATGGTAGTGTGGACCCAGACACACTGCCACTGGTATCCAAATAAATACTTGCAAAAAGCTCGTATTGTTTGGGGCGCTGATCAACGCATTGTATTGATACGTTGTGTTTTTGAACACCGTGAGGTAAGGCCGTCGCCGGCAGGTACTCACGTAAATCTACAACGAAAGTTGTCCTTTCGGCTAGGGAAACTTTTTTTTTTTCTCCATTTTTCTGCCGAGGATATCACTAACACATGCCCACAATTAGGTCGAATGTACCGGCAACAACCAAAAAAAAACAACTATTCGTTTGTTGTTGATTGTTATACTTTATTTTACATCTCCCCTTGTGTTGTTACAATAATTCGCTTATATTCTACAATAATGCTTACTTAGCTAAATATGTGATTTGGTAATGCGAATGAAATTGAAATTTGAGAGTACAATTAAGAAATACGGGTTGCTGACACTTTGTGTTTACGTTGCTAAAAATGCATTGTAGTTATTTTGACGAAATCGGAATTATTGGTGCAATTGGGTCATTGGCTCCAACAAACTTGTAGTTTGTCATGATTGCTTATTTTGGTTTTGGTACGTTGCGGTGACGTAGTAAAGATAGTGATCATGAAGAAGAAGAGAGGGAAGACGATAATTTACCAGAAAGCGGGGTTGTCATGCCACTTAAAGACGGTAGCGGTTTTGTGAAAAAACGTACCAACCATTGTATTATTCGGTATAGAAGGTTTAACCCAGATTTGGCCAGAGTTGTGTATTTCCGCGAAATGTTAATGCTTTACTATCCTTGGCGGAATGAACAGCAAGATCTCATTGAACACGATAATGTGCAGACTTCCATAACACATCGTATTATTATTGAGGAAGATCAAAGAAAATATGATGTTTTTGAGCAAAGAAAACTTGAAAATGATCTACAAAGTCTTTATAATGAAATATACTTGGACGAAGGTGCTCAAAATGAACTACCTATCGTGGAAAATGAGTTCAGAGTGTTGGCACTTCCAGAAATAAGCCCAAATATAAATTTGCTGTACTTGCATGGCGAAGATTCAACAGATAATGGCACTGAATCTGATTGCAATATTAGACTTATTAAACTACCCCCTTTAATTCCAGTTGAGGAATTATTTTCTTTAGTTCAAAGTCTAAATACTAAGCAAAGAACCTATTTGACACATTTGATGCACCAGTCTTTGCGCACCTACGGGTAAAGCAGCATTCGGAATAGGCAGAATGACCCTTCATTCAATATTCTCTTTACCTGTTAATCAGTTGAATAGAGAGTTGCGGCCACTTAGCAATGACACAGTTAATTCATTGTATTCCAGACTTATCGGTTTAAAATTAATCATAATTGATGAAATATCGATGGTAGGTGCTCGTATGTTTAGCTCTGTTGATGCGAGATTAAAACAAATTTTCAAAACAGACAGCCCCTTCGGTGATATACCGACTATAGTGTTTGGTGATTTGAAGCAACTCTCACCTGTTGGAGATAGGTGGATATTCTCTCCTTATCCCAATGATGCATACAGCACTTTAGTTTGTTCCCCTTTGTTGAAGTTATTTAAATACTTTGAATTAACAGAGATAATGAGACAACGGGAGGATCAGGCCTTTGCAATTGCATTAAATCATATGGCATCCGGTACTATGACAAATAAGGACATATCACTCATTGAAACTCGAGTAGTTAATTGCGAAGAAGTTCCCGATGATGCCATACATTTATTTTGGTCCAATGAAGAGACAAATAATTTCAATGCCCTTAAGCTCAGTCGAATCCCAACAGAAGCTTTCCTTTCAACTGCAAAAGACTCAGTTAAAGGAATTGGTATAAATGAAAATGATAATATTTTGGAAAGAGTTAAACTTTTCAAAACTTCTGAAACGCAGGGACTGCCCTATGAATTGACACTAAAAACCTCCGCCAAATATATGATTACATTGAACATAAACACGTGTGATGGCTTGGTTAATGGGGCAGCTGGACAACTTATGCAAATTGATTTCCATTGTTCTTTTCCAATAATTCTGTGGATTAAATTTTTGGAACCTTCTGTTGGTTTTATAGTACGATCAAAAAAGCCTCATCCTCTAGAAAGTTCTTGAACACCAATTGAAAATGTTCTAAAATCTTTTCAATATAAAAGAAATGAACAAATTTCAATTGAAAGAAATCAGTTTCCAGTTGTTCCGGCTGAGGGAATAACTATTCATAAAAGTGAGGGTGCCACATATAATATAGTTGTAGTTCATACTCGATCCAGAATGCCTAGAGCTTCAATATATGTCGCTTGTAGTCGAGCTACTTCTGCAGAAGGTCTATTCATCATAGGAAATTTTATTCCTCCTAACAAATTTTCTGAATCGGATCCCGTATTTAAGGAACTGAGGGAATTGAACACAAATAAAGCTTTGACAACAAGTTTCAATTTTATGATTTTCCGAACATCAGGCGTCAAATTTTATTCCATAATGTTCAGAGTCTTTACGCTCACATTAATGATATAAAAGGCGACTGTTTGATGCTATCTTCAGATATTTTATGTTTTGTAGAAACTTGGAGTTATCCATGCGAAAGTTTTGATATACCAGGATTTACTCCAATTAACGAGCTGAGGATAGATAGCACGGAAACAACCAACAGAAATAAACGGGGCATTATAATATATGCAAAGCATAGTATTGCTTGCTCTATAGAATCAAAGGCTGTAGAGAAAATTTATTTAGGCCGCAAAGTTTAAGAAGCGGTTTTCTTTAAATGTTTCAATGTTAATATTCTGGTTCTATATAGAAATTCAGCTTTCTCTGTCAGACAATTAATTGTAGAACTTCAGGAAGTCCTTACTTCTGAGTTAGGCAATCAAAATGTGCTAATTGTTGGAGATTTTAGCATTTGTTTAATGTCTACAGGGACTGCAATAAGAAATCTACTCCAAGAAAAAAACTTTAGTTCCCTGCTTGGTGCAGAATATTCAACTACACCTGCCGGTACACAAATTGATTGGGCATTTTCAAACATGGATCCTTCCCGTGTAAATGCAATTACTTTTGAGACAGTACACAGCTATCATGACAGTATTTGCGTCTCTATTTCGAAGTAAAGTTTTCAGACTTAGTGCAATAGTTCTTCATTTTTTTTTCAAATATAATCGAATTGGAATGGTATAGGAATTTTGACAGTAGTTTTTAAGACAATTTTAAAAAAAATATGTAAATAATCTAATTAAGAAAATTTAAATTATATATAAAATTTGTTATTATATATGACATTATTGTATAAATATATTATAGAAATTAAATAGTATAAGGAAAAAAGAAATATAATATGGATGTATGTACAAGAATCTCTACAAAAATTTATGTTTAGTATTGTAAATATTATATACAAATTAATATAATAATATCATATCATTTTTAAAGTTGTTAATATTTATTATTTTTAAGCTAAACATGTATAATAATATCGATATAATAAATAAAAAATGTTATTCATTGTCCAAAAACGATTTCTTTTCATACTTCTCAATACAGTTGTAATGCATTCTATATAAAATCAATTATAGGCGTATACAATAAACACAAGAACGATTTCTCATAATTTGAGTAAATTTAGTTTACAAATTGCTCTAATTATTATCACTGTGAAGGAAAAGTAAATAACTAAGGCAAGAGTTCCTACTTCTAATTATAAAAATATATAAAGAAGTCTCAAACGAATATACCATTTAACTTTGCGAGAGTATAAAATGTTCGGTTACATCTGAACTTAGCCCTTCCATACTTGTTTAATATATTTCCTATTTTTAATATTTTTTATTTTTGCCGTTATTACTTTCGGCTGGATTTGTGGAATCTCCCTGTTCCTTTTTTAACAATAATTTTTTTTTGATCCTTTTTAGGAAAGGAAACTCGTTTATTCTGGAGGGTCTGGGGTTCAGAATCGCAGAAATGAGTTTATGTTATGAACCGGAGGGTCCCCCTGGCGGTGGTGAATCGCAATTTCAAAATATTTGTTATATGGCTGGTCGAGTCTTCATTTATCACATGCTTTTTTTTATAAATTTAAATACTTGTAAGTTTCAGATTTACAATGCTCACAGTACGTAGGCTTAAAATATTTTATATTACTAGGATTTTTATACAATTTTGTTGTTATAAATTAAATATATCATAAATATATTAAAGTATTATTAACTTACTACTTTTCGTCCTTTTCTAAGGGGTTTGTTGATTGCTGTTCTAATTTCCCATTGGATAGTATCACGCTTTGGGTTTGTCCTTTTTCCTTGTGGTACTGGGGTCCCTTGACGTTTATAAATCCCTTGGGCCTTTTGTTTTTAATCAATTGTGTCCCTCGTTGGCGACGCTTCGGCTTAGCGTGCAATGCCTTATTTATTCTTTTTTGTTTTGTTTTTTTTTTTATTTATTTAGTATTTAGTGTTGGGTTTTGTATTATGATTTTTTTTTAATATTGTATCCGCACTTTATTCAATTTGAATCGCTCCGAAATTGGCGTAGTCATAGTCGTAGTTATTTCACTACATACACGCTTGTTGCATTTTTTTAAGATTCGTTTGTTGACAGCGTTTACACTCGTTTGCTTGCAATCGCTCTACCCATAAAACAATACTATATTAGTAAGAATAAATTGATTTCTTACTCTTCAAACTTTAAAAATCTTTGGTATTAGAACTTTTTGTTTTTTGGTATTTGAATCGGTTTTTGTGTTTTTTTTATATGTGCACTCGCGTAGCTGTACTTTTTGATTTTCGGGCCTTTTGTTCGCGTCGTGCTCGCGTAGCCGTATTTTTGATTTTCGGGCCTTTTATTCGCCTCTCACTCGCGTGGCTGTACTTTTTTTGTTTTTTTCTTTTCTCCCTCCGAGAGGATACTTGATTGTTAATTTTGTGGTTTCGACACGCGTCACTATGATTGTCCTTTCGGCTAGGGATACTTGTTTTTTTCTCCATTTTTCTGCCGAGGATATCACTAACACATACCCACAATTAGGTCGAATGTACCGGCAACAACCAAAAAAAAAACAACTATTCGTTTGTTGTTGATTGTTATACTTTATTTTACATCTCCCCTTGTGTTGTTACAATAATTCGCTTATATTCTACAATAATGCTTACTTAGCTAAATATGTGATTTGGTAATGCGAATGAAATTGAAATTTGAGAGTACAATTAAGAAATACGGGTTGCTGACACTTTGTGTTTACGTTGCTAAAAATGCATTGTAGTCATTTTGACGAAATCGGAATTATTGGTGCAATTGGGTCATTGGCTCCAACAAACTTGTAGTTTGTCATCATTGCTTATTTTGGTTTTGGAACGTTGCGGTGACGTAACCCCTCCCTCTCTTGATTGGAGACTCCCCTGAGTTTCCATAAGTATATTAATGTCTGAAACTTTACGATTTTTAAAAATGAAGAAGTAAATTATTACGGCAAAAATTATTGCAACGATAATGATAGTAGTAGCGAATGTTGTCCAAATTATTGGCTTATGTGTATTTCTGTGATATTCCAATTCTTTTATTTTATTTGAATAACAAAAATTATTTTACTAATTTTATACTGTGCCGAGTATAACTTTATATTTTGTAATTTTTGTTGTCCGTTTATACTATCTTCAATTTTTTTTCTATCGTCTTTTATTGTCTTTTTAATGTCTGTAAATGTTTTATTGAAAAAGGTTTTTTATTTCTATATTTCTATTTAAGTTAGAAATGGCTCTATGATTGTTCTCGTCTATTACTTTAAGATGTTCCTCTATTTCCGTTCTCTCCTAGTCATCCATTGTGCCATATAACCATTTCATTCCTGTTCCTACTATATTGCCACGTCCTCTTTTGTTTCTATGTGTTACGAGTGTTTGCATTTTGTAATAAGTGTGTTCAGTTCATTATGCAGGTAGCCGTAGTTTTTGTTATGTGTTAAAATTTCAATGTTTGATTCTAAAGTGTTTATAATATTTTTTATTTCGGATATGTCTATGATGTGTAATATTGTGTTGAAATTATGAATTAAATATATGTTTTCTAAAAAGATTTCTGTGTAGCCCTTGCTTTCGATTTTTTCCACGATGAGTGTAGCCTAAATTGTCTGTGGTGGTGCTTTTAGTGTGAAACGTATTAGTCTCCAGCGTACCTGAAAATTTAGTTGATCTTTTTATTTTTGCTGGGTGTATATTAGCTAAGTGTAACTTCCTATATTTGGGTTCATTTTTATGCCTAAGTGCTCTGTAGTTCTTAACATATCCTTCTTCATCTGTTCGATTGTAATTTTCTCTTTTTTATTTCTATTATCAATTATACGTTTTTGTGTCTTCTTTAAGTTTTTGAATTTTTTCTTTGCTTACTTTTCCTTCTATAACCTCTTTTGGTTTGCATTTTATAGTTGAGTGAAAGGAGTTGTTGTACCATTCTAAGCTTTTGTACATTTTCTCTTGAGTTGTCAGTCTGGGTTCTTCTATTTCTAGAATTCTCATCTTTTCGCCTAAAGAACTGTGAAACCTTTCAATGTCGGCATTCCCTGTATGGCTATCTGGTTTTGTATAGTGTACCTCGACTGATTGTTCGTTTAAAAAATCTTTAATGTTTACTGAGTTGAATTCATTGTCCATTATAAACTTTCTTGGCTTTCCTTTTAGTGAAAAATACAGCTTTAGTTTTTCTATTGTGGTGATATGATTTCAATCATCCAAGTACAGTATTACAGCGTGTTTAGAAAATTTGTCAATTAACGTTAAGAATCTGTGTTTTTTGTTAATATAAATGTCTACGTGAACTATCTGATTGCATTCACTTGGGGTCTCTGTATACTTAAATTTTGGTTTAATCGGCCTTCTGTCCTATTTTGCTCTACTACATATGTCAATGTCAGTTTCTTCAGATCCTTATAGTATATTGCTCTTTTCAGCCCTTCATAGTTTTCTACTATTCCGGCGTGTCCTGTTTCCTTTTTGTGGTAGTTCGCTATCCACTTATAGGTTTCTTGTTCGGTTTCTAAGTCTAAAGCGTGATACGAACATTTGTAAAATTTTATGCTTGCTGGGAAGAGTTCTAGTAATTTCTGCTGAACCTTGTTGTATTCGCTATCTGGTAATTCTGAAAAAATGTCTACTTTTCCGTTTTTTAGGAATCTTCTAAATATATCTGCCATATTATTTCCATCTATATCTTCCTGATTTAAGAATTCGAATTTTCTGCCATAAACAAAAGCTTTAAAGTAATTTACTGCCCAAACTATTGCTAGGAGTTCTTTTTCTATGATCATTCAGTGTTCTACTAGCGAAACTGACTGGATGATTATCTTGGAGTAAGACAGCTCCGATAGCATGATTACTTGCGTCAGTGGAAATTTTAAACTTTTTATGGAAATCTCGGTATTTTAATATTGGTGGGTTTACTAAAAGGGTTTTTAATTTTTTAAATGAGTCGACATATTGTGGGTCTTTCAAATTTATTTTGATTTATTTCCTTAGATATCTAGTTAGGTTAGGGTAGAGGGCCGATCCTAAGCAGGATCACACTTGGACAGCTTAAACGCCGGTCCGTTGTGGTACCCAAAACTCCTATGAGCCGGATCAATAGAACCTAGCAAAAGCCGGACAATGGAGGAATGAAGTGCCAGGATGTATCCACTTCACCCTCCTCCATACAGTTTTGACAACTGCCATCAGGTAGTATTCTAAGCCGCCACGCATGAGTTCCCATTGGACAGTGCCCAGTGAGAACTCCTACCATGGCGGCGAGGTGAACTTTGTTCAAGGCGATAAGATCCCCCGACCTCCTGCAATCCACTCTCGGCCAGAAGGATCGCGCAGGAGCTGGTCGTTGACCAGCGTCTGCTGAGCACATGCGAGGTCCATTGGTCCAGAGCCAGAATGCAACACGTTAGTGGAGAACCAACTTGATCCCATTCCGATGTGAGCGGGGCAAGGGTACCCCCCCTGGCCAGCTCATCGGCCTTGCAATTCCCAGCGATGCCGCTGTGACCAGGCACCCAAACGAGCCTGATATTGAAGTAGCCTGATGCTAATTCTAGCGAGGACAGACAACCCTTGACTAGCTTTGAATGCACGGTTCGCGCACTCAGGGCTTTTATTGCCGCTCTGCTGTCGGAGTGAATGTTCACCTCTCTAAACGAAGCTACACTACGTAACAGTACTTCTACTGCCACCTAAATCGCGTCCACTTCCGCCTGAAAAACACTACAGTGGTCCGGTAGCCTGAAGAATTGACGGAGAGCTCTTTACAGAAAACACCCCCTCCAACTTTTCCTCCTAGCTTCGATCCATCCGTGAAAAAACTCACCGCGCCTCTTCTTCAGCGGCTTCTTCCCTTCCACATCTCCCTCGTCGGGATATGAGCAGAAAAAAAGCCGCCTCGAGTGGCCGCTGTGACGCAGTGATCCAAATTTTCAGGAATGCAGATGAAGGAGGAGATAATTGCGGCGTGTCTTTGTTCGGACCTCTTCACAAGCCCCGCTTCTCTGAGCCTAATAGCACACCTCGCAGCAATGCACCTACCGGCAATGTCCACAGGTGCTATATTTAATATAGCGTTGAGAACCATCGTTGGTGTGGTTCGCAGTGCACCGGAGATTCCGATGAGCGCCGCTCTTTGAACTCGCTCAAGCTTTTTAGCCAGGGTAGTCTTTTCGAGCGCCTTCCACCAGACGAGCACACCATAGAACAGTATTGGCTTGACTACGGTTTCGCAGAGCCAGAACACCACCTTTGGTGAGAGTCCCCACCTTTTCCCTATAGCTCCCCTGCAGCAGTATAAGGCGACCGATGCCTTCTTGACTCTCTCCTCGATGTTTGGCCTCCAAGAAAGCTTTCTATCAAGGATGAGCCCTAGGTATTTCACCTTATCAACAGGTTGAAGACGTGAACCCCCGAAGGAGGGGAGAGGCAGATTTGGAATCTTATACCTCCTAGTGAATAAAACCATTTCGGTTTTACTTGGGTTGACGGCTAGGTCGCTTCTGTTTGCTCAGTTGGATACCACGTTTAGGTACCCTTCGGTAAGCTCATAGACGGTGTTTAGGAATTTACCTTTAACCATAAGAACCATATCAGCAGCATAGGTTATCACCCGACAGCCTTGCTCCTCGAGTTCTATAAGTAGGTCGTTTACCACCAAGATCCAGAGCAGTGGCCGCATGTTATTGAAGGCCCCCTCGATGTCGAGAAAGGTGCCCACTGCAAATTCCTTGTGCATCATTTGGCATCTTATACCTCCTAGTGAATAAAACCATTCCGGTTTTACTTGGGTTGACGGCTAGGCCGCTTCTGTTTGCTCAGTTGGATACCACGTTTAGGTACCCTTCGGTGTGCTCATAGACGGTGTTCAGGAATTTACCTTTAACCATAAGAACCATATTAGCAGCATAGGTTATCACCCGACAGCCTTGCTCCTCGAGTTCTATAAGTAGGTCATTTACCACCAAGATCCAGAGCAGTGGCCGCATGTTATTGAAGGCCCCCTCGATGTCGAGAAAGGTGCCCACTGCAAATTCCTTGTGCATCAGCGCTGTCTCCAGCCACGACACTACATCATGCAAAGCAGTGTCGACCGACCTGCCCTTGATATAGGCATGCTGCGCCCGTAACAGTTTACCCCTCGGTATTCTGCACCTAATGTACAGATCCATAAGTCTCTCCAGCGTTTTCAACAGAAACGAGGATAGGCTGATGGGTCTGAAATCTTTTGCACCGACATGAGAGCTTTTACCGGCCTTCGGAATGAACGCAACCTTAACCTGTCTCCAGGCCTTCGGGGCGTGGCCCAATCTAACATAGTTCGCGTAGATAGGGGCCAGCCAGCTACATGACATCTTAACCGTTCGCTGTAGTTGCGCCGGTATGATGCCATCAGGACTCGGGGACTTGAAGGGCTTAAAAGATTTCAGCGCCCAGGTAAGGTGACGCTCATCCAGAAGGTCCAAGAAGGCTGTACAGCCTTCCTGAAGCTCCCCCAGTGGCACTTCTTCAGCAAAGCGATTCAGTGGAAAATGAGCATCTAGGAGTAGCCTCAGCGACTCCTCGCTACTCGTAGTCCACCCGCTATCTGCATTTCTTAGATACCCCACCGGAGTAGGATTTTTTGCAAGAATGCGTCTAAACCTTGAGGACTCGTGACAACCCTCTACACTGCCGCAGAAGGCTTTCCACGAAGCCCTCTTGGCTTTCTTCAAGTCGGACTTGTAACTGGCCAATCCGGCCTTGTACAACGCCCAGTCGTCGCTAGGGCCACTTTTACAGGCTTTGTTGAAGATTCTTCTACTCGAAGATCTGATCTCCGTTAGCTCCGAAGTCCGCCAAGGGGGTTTCCCTTTACTTTTCTGAGTTTTCAGAGGACAGGAGCTTTCAAGAGTAGATCTGCTAACAGAGCTGAAAACCTCGACGAGCTCCTCAATCGCGTCCGCAGATAGGATCGAATCCCTGTCAGGCGCGGTTGGAAGAGCTGATCGAAGCTTCTTGCAATACAGGACCCAATTGGTATTCCTGAAGTTTCTGTAGGTTCTATGCTTCGGGCGCAAGGCAAGGACTTCCGCCCTGCTAGCTGTCACAAAAGTAGGGCAGTTCCCCCTATTACAGATAAAAAGGTCTACATCGCAAATAAAATCAAAAAGTGGCTCACCTCTTGCGTTTGTGTCCGAGCTCACCCAGACGGTGTGCCTTGAGTTGGCATCCGAGCCTATTATAACCGCGGCTCCTTTGCGCCTGGCCTCTGCCAGAGCCATCCTCGGCAAGTTCGGAGGTGGTTCCACCTCGTCGTCGTGCAGCATTTAGGCTGAGACAAGTCAGATTTCCCTAGCACTGTCCTTCAGCCTAGCGGTGACGACGTCCTCGTTGCTGAAATTAGGTAAAAGAAAAACGTTAAGTTCATTTCTGACCAACAGGCAGGCTCTGGTTCTACCTGTGCTGCTTGCCGCCAGGAGCTTATGGCTTTTTGTCCTTGGTCCAGATATCCCATAGCTACTCAGCCATGGTTCGTGGATAAGGACAATGTCAGCTTCGTCCCTTCCTAGACGAAGCACTAGATTGGCGGAGGCCGCCTTTGAGTGCTGGAGGTTAATTTGGAGGATCTTTATCCTCCAAGCTCCTCTCCAGCAGTGCGAGTTCCGCACCATCGTCCATAACATCGACGCCAGCCTCCTCGAACAGATGCTCGAAACTGAAGACGGATCGGCCGGAAGCCAGACCCGAGCCGAGGCCGCATCGGGAGATCCGATTTGGCCACCGCCTCGAGCCTTGCTCCTTTCCACACCTCCCCTACCCTGGCTACCGACTCCTTATAAAGGAGAGCCGACCGAGCGTCAGCACACCTAATCAGCTTGTGAATGCCGAGGTTCCACCCGGCACTTTCACATCTAGGGGGTGGTCCAGGGCTTCCCCTGACCACCTTCATAAAAACAACGGAGATAGCAGCCGTTACCCGCTCCATGGCTCCATCTCCCCTGCTTCGGTCATACACCCCAAGCTCCACTGAGCTTGCGAGTTTAGCGATTTCGCTAAACATAGGTGCGGGTCCGACCCGAGGTTTTTTGCCGAGGGAGGATTCCCCCTCCTGCGATCTCTGCCGCTTTATTGAAAAAAGGAGCCCGCTCGGCCCCACTTTCCCGTCGCCCACGTCGCTCAGCGCCTTTTTGGCCCACTCCAGTGTGCTAGCATGCTGGTCAGATTTCTGATCAGCCTGCTTGCCACCGTAGCGCTCCAAAATCTTGGCAGCCAATCGACGATCAGACTTCACCTTTTTAGCTGCAATCACTCGCTTTCCCACCGGGCCCTTAGCGTTCGCCGAGGACCCCGTGACCCCAATGAACCTAGCAGAGGAATCTCTGTGAATCCTCGGTGAAAGTGTCCCCCCAGGGAACCGTCCACTACTGCGGAGGTCGGTTTCGACCCGCTTCCTCCCTCGTCCATATTGTTTTTGTTTGTTTGCATTTTGTTCTTGTTGGGTCCCCACTCAGAGCCGCTATCCGTCTCCCGGAAAGGTAGTCGCCTTTTATGGTCCCAAGGTTGTCTCAGTTACGAGGCCAAGGCGAGGGTTGACGCACGCCCTTATGAGGCAATGCGTTCAGAGCCGACCAGCGCAAAGAAGGAGTCATCTCAACAAACACCTACCACACCAACTTATTGGTGACGGGAGGGGAACGTACTCCGAGGCTTGCCATGGTTTTAACGGGACGGAGGCGACCTTGGCATTAACCCATCAGCCATTTCTGCAGGGTCTCACTTCTGCATACTCGGGTGATAGAATACCAAGACCACCAGCCCAGGGTTCAACCGAATCCATCTAATTGTCCAAGCTATGTCCAGGTCGAGCAAAGGTCAGATCAGGAGTTCAAGAAAAAGGTCGTAAAGGCCGCAGGTCATTTGGCGTTACCCAGGATGCACCGCGCGGAGGCGAACCTGCTCTACATCCCTAGATATCTAGTCAAGCCGTAGGCAATTTTTGCATTGTCCTTCACGAATTTCCTAAAATATCCCGTGATACCTAGAAAAAATTTTATTTGCCGCTGTGTTTTTGGTAATTGGAGTTTTTGAATGTCCTATATTTTTGCTGTGCCTGGTTTAACTCCCTTTGTAGTCAAAACATGCCCTAAATATTTTGTTGTTTTAACGAAGAAGTTACATTTATCTATTCGTAATTTTTAATTATGTTTTCTCAACCTTTCGAAAACTTATTTATCTTCTATAGAAGTGCTAAATATTAGGATATCGTTTAGGTATACGACGCATAGCACGCCAATTAAATCTCTTAATATCGAGTTCATTAATCGTTGAAATGTTGGCGGGGCATTCTTTAATCTGAAAGGCATCCTTTTGAATTCGTAATACCCAAACGGAGTGGATGTGTATTAGGATTTGGTGGAATCCTTTTGCTAAGTCGAGTGTCGTGAAGTACTGAGCTCGGCCTAATTTTTCGAGAATAGTTTCTATGTTTGGCATTGGAAACTTATCGTCTACTGTAACTTCGTTCAGTTTCCTGTAATCAATAACGATGCGCCACTTTTTTTGCGCTGAATTATCTAATTTTTTGGGCACAATCCACAAGGGTGAATTGTAAGGTGATTTACTCTCTGTGATTATACCGTGATCGAGCAGTTCGGCTATTTGCCTTTTTATTTCCCGCTCGTGTATTTGGGGATACCTGTATATTTTGGAATATATGGGCTTATCGGTTGTTGTAACTATTTCGTGCTGTATTGTGTGGGCATGGGATAGTTTTTGCCCTTCCTGAAAGAATAAATCGCTATTTTTTGATATGATAGTTTTGAGGTATTCTGCTTCCTCGGAATTCGTATCCTCTCTAATAACTTTTTATAAAGTTTTTGGTCGGCACTAGTTATTGTTTCTAGTGTATGTACTTCGTTGATATTAAATGGGAATGTACCAACGAATTTCGTTCGTATGTTATTGATTTCGAGGTATTCGTCCTCGAGGTTTATATGTGCCTTTAAGGGTGTAAGGATATTATTACCTATTATCCCTTCAAAATTTTTGCTTTGAAATCTGTGAGCTTCCAGCTCATTAGGTTTTCGTCATTAAATTCTTTCGGTAATTCCGTTATAATTTCATATTTAACTTGTGTTTGCCCGCTTAAGGTATTAAATGTAAAAATATTTTCTAGTTTTACTCGCTTATATTGCGGTAAACAGAATTTGTTTAATAATGATGTCGTTGAGCCCGTGGCTAGTAAACATCTAATTTTATCGCCTATAGTGAGTTCTACTATCGGTAAACATGTCGATGGGTGGCTAAGTGAAAATTTGTCTGCTCAATGTGGTCTACTTCCATCGGCTCTGGTGTGGTGTAATTATTATGTCTCATTTGTCTGGATAAATGATCGGGTTGCCTCTATTGCCTGGAGAAGCGATCATGTTGTCCTGAGTTATGATAATTTTGCCTGTATTGTCCTGATAAACGATCCTGTTGTCCTGAATTATAATTGTTTTGTCTATATTGACCAGAAGAACGGTCTTGTTGTCCTGAATTGTTACTATTTTGTCTAAATTGTATTGAGGTTCGTGACTGTTTATTGTAGTTATTATCGTATCGTGAAAGTAAACCTGTTTCTTCGAGTGTATAATAAGCTCTCAGATTATTTGTATTCCTACTATGAATGCTAGTCAATGTGGGGTCAATGCCGTTTAGAAATGTTTTTAGAATTAGTGATTCATTGACGCTAGGAGAAAACTCTAAAGGTTTTGTTTGATCGAATTCGTACTTATTATTTAACTTATCTACAATAAACTTTAAAGTATTGTAGTAATTACTCACGTTGGTATATTTGGTTCGAATGGCTTGGTTGTAAAGGCCATGATACGTCTCCTTGACTCCGAAGTTTTTTATTAATTCCGCTTTAATTTCGTTCCATGTTGCAGATGGACCCAGTGTCCTGATGACTTGAAGCGCTGCTCCCTGAATTTAGGTCCAGGATGAGAGATCGTATTCCTTGTTTATGCCATAGTAGGGTTTAATCCTTGCGGCTTCCTTTATAAGCTCTGTTGCCGGGACTTGGTTGGCCATTTTTTGTTATATATTATATTTCACTTATTTGGTTTTTTAAATATTTTATTTATATTAATTTTATTTTTATATAAATTCTTTCTTTTTATTTTGTTTTTCACTAGGGTATAATTTTGATTATTGTCCTTTCGCTATGTTTTTTCCACTCGGACTAAATTTTAATTGTAGTTCTTTTGTACTTGTATATCTTAGGATATATTTTCCGCACTGGACATAACTTCGGTTATTGTCCTTTCTTATGTTTTTTTTCCACTCGGACTAAATTTGGATTGTAGTCCTTTTGTACTTGTATATCTTAGGATATATTTTCCGCACTGGACATAGCTTCGGTTATTGTCCTTTCTTATGTATCTTTAGATACACCAATACCGACTGCGCCAATTAGGTCGAATGTACCGGCGGGAACAAAAAAAAACAACTATTCGTTTGATGTTGATTGTTATACTTTATTTTACATTCTCCCCATGTGTTATTACAATTATTCGCTTATATTCTACAATAATGCTTACTTAGCTAAATATGTGATTTGGTAATGCGAATGAATTTGAAATTTGAGAGTACAATTAAGAAATACGGGTTGCTGACACTTTGTGTTTACGTTGCTAAAAATGCATTATAGTCATTCTGATGATATCGGAATTATTGGTGCAATTGGGTCATTGGCTCCAACAAACTTGTAGTTTGTCATCATTGCTTATTTTGGTTTTGGAACGTTGCGGTGACGTAACCCTCGTTGGGCGCCAATTAACTTCCTTCGTTTAGGAAGTGTTAAAAAAATATTGTTTTCCGCAAACGCGCGGAAGAAATCAAAAATGATGGTTTGAGTGATCCTGATGGATAACTGAATCTTTTTATTTTTTTTCTTAGCTTAATGAAAAGAATATTGGTTGCTTAAATAAGCAAAGATGCTTATTAAGAAGCTGTATTATTGCTAAGTGCAAAGAACCAGTTTCGTTTATAATGAGCGTAAAGCTACTGTGTGGAGGCTGCCGTTAACTTGCATAACTGAGCCAACAATGTAGGGACCTTACACATCTGGCAACACAATTTCATATGCCACTCTTCTTCGTTTTCTTTCAAATATGAATTAAATTTAAGTGGTAACTTTCCCCATGGTACAAACCATCGTAAAGGGGGAGTAGAAAAACTATCAGCTCAGCTAATAGGATGTAAACAAAGCCAAAACTGAGATTCGACGATGGAGAAATGACAAGAGAAGTCTTGGGTTGAGTTTCTTTTGGCATCCAAGATGACCGACTTTTGATTGGAAAATGGTTACATTGTGTTATTTTCATGAAATTTATGAAAAGTAATTTTTTTGGGGACAACTTGGTTTTATGTAAAACTTTAATATTTTTCAGATAAAATCAGTTTATATTATATTGTATTTTAACGGATTTCTCGATAAATCGTCTAACTATAACTCACTCTTGAGCTCGATCACTGGATTATTAAATTAAAGTCCCAATTTAATGCTATGCACTTATCTTTATTTCCAATCCCAACAACTTAACACTTATTGCTCGCCATTCGAACTTACAACTTATTGCTTATAGCTTAATTGCTCTTTACACGGCAACACTCTAATTAGAACTGTGTCTGCTGCACAATCCGGCGGCCCTTATATAGTAAATTTTTAACAAAAGTTCGCTACTAGAACATTCTGGCAACTAGGAATTCGCTGTCTAGTTGCTTCTGGCAGTTTATGGTTAATTCTGATTTGTTTTGGTACTCGTGTTCATCACACTTCCCTCTACTTAAGTCTGATCGTCCCGATTAGACATATTTGCGGTACCAAACGCGGCAAGCCGTTCCAGATGAACCACCTTCATGGTTCTAAATATGTGCAGGTGGAAATGAATGTATCAAAATTAATATTATTTCAGGTTGAATGGCAATTAGATTATAGTTGCACAATTTGGCATTTATAAAAGGGACTTTATGATATTTTATTGAGTAAAAATTAATTTAATTTCATAAGTAAAATATATATTTCCGTACGCACCAACCTGCAAAGCATAGATAAAATGATCCGAAACTCCTCTCTTTGCTTTCTGAGAGAGCTCATGAACTTTCAGTGCTGCCAAGAAAAACCACGAGTTCATGAGCTACTGAACAGATGACAACCAAAACAATGAACTACCACTAAAAATCCCGCAGAAATAAAATGCGAAATCAGTGGGTAATTTGTGAGATCAGATTTTTTGTTGACTTTTACGTATATTTGTAACCTTTATTTAAAAAGATTTAATATAGCTTTGATTTTAAGAAAGAGCGTGTATTTTGTCGCAGAGTATTGTTTTGCTTAGCAGTACCAATTGTCAACGTATATACATATTTTGTCTAGAATTCCCGGCAAATGTTATGTAAACTTTGACTTCCGAATAAATATCGAATGATATTTGTTTATTCAGTATATAAAAACTAAGTAATGTTCATGTTTAGCTATTTTGAAATATTAAAATATTTTATTAAAATGAGTTTTAAAAGTTAATTTAGAAAATCTTTTGTGATTAAAATATACACGTACATATATATAGAAGTCATATAGGATATTTAGCTTGTTAAACTAATTTTAATTATGTATATTTTTCTGTAAAATGGAAACCGAAAAATACCCAAGAAATACATTAAAAAATCTCAAAACGTATTTCTTTAAATAGTGGCACCATTGTCAAATATTATAAAAAATGTGAACTTTGACAGCGCTCTCTCAAATCAAAGAGTTCGGATCATTTTATCCATGTAAGATAGGTCGTAGCAGCTGACATACGGAAGGGAGGAATGTCAGCTTTGAAGCCAGCTTCTTGAACATTTAGCAGTTGCCGTACTAAAAACTTTCACTTGAATGATATTTTAATATTTTGTTGAAAGTGAAATTTTTTGTTGAAGAAAAAAGTAAATATGTCGATTTATTTGTTTTAAATTATCAGTTGTTATAACAAATAATATATCAGTGCTATTTTATGCTTCTTTTAATTAAATGCGTCAAATATCGCTGGTATACACATATGCTTTAACAGCGGTTTCTTCATATGGCAGTCACATTTTCTGCTAGCAGAAATCCTAGCAATGAATTACGAGTATATACATGTAGGCAGATGCTGGGTACAACCAGAGATCTGGTCCCTGTTGTTGTTGTGGTTGTAACGATTATCCAGACCCTATTTGAAGGAAGACAATAAGTTAACTGTCATCAAAGTCACTTAAAGGTAGTCCCCAGAAACAGCTATTTCGTTAAGTGAGTAGTTTTCATTGCGCATGCCAAGTTTTGTATGTTGGGGTCTAGTCTGGATAAGTAAGAGTTTAACCTGCTACAATACGCTGAGCGAATTTGGGCTAGAGTCACTTTAGTTTCTCAAGCTCTTCATCTGCAATAGGTGGTGTTTGGACTTCAAATACGCCATTCACTGCGAGGAAGTCAATGAAGGTAATAATAGCTCCTCTGTGAATGGACAACGGAAAGTTGGTCGGCATATGGTTCTAATCCGTCGACTTTGCATTGCATCTAATCGACATCAAATTATGGTGAGGCCTTTGGCGTTTTGGATCACTAGGATACGGAGCAACCAATTTGATCGGATGGGATCACAGCTATATGAAAAACATAATTTCCAGTACAGTAGCCACGCAGACCTGTATATGATCAGGTAGTAAATACTAGGCAATTTTTATTTATTTAATAACAAAAACTATTAATGTTGTTGGTCAATATAAAGGAACATTTTTTGTGGTATATATCATTAATATATGATTTAAACGTCAGAGTGTGTCAAATAAATTTACAAAATTTCACTAATCACTAACTTTTAAGCTATTAAATTAAACATTAAATAATATAAATGTTGCAAACCAATACATTAATTCTCAAAACTTTTTACATATACAAATAACTTTGAGCAGCCACAAAAAAATTTACACAACATCGAAAGATTTTCTGTAGTTAAGTATAGTTAGCCAAAAGTTTATACATATATATATATATATATATATTATGTGTATATAAATTAACCCTACAAGACCCATGCCAGCTAAAAGTAGTTCAAAAACTACGTTTTAAAACCCCCAAATCTGATGAAATAACTGGTGAACTCGCAATAGGCGGTGTGCAAATCTTCACCACTTTCTTCTTACACGTACGTACGCGTTCAGCAGTGTCATAAAAAACATATAGCTGAACTGCTCTAATTGTCCTAATCGCCAGCTGACGCAGGGTTGCATTTTTGGTATCATTTCTTAAAAATTCTTAAAATTTTAAGCAAATATTTTCTACATGTAAATTATTTTTGTATGAAATAATTTTTTATTGCAAAATTTCAATACTTATAACTATGCAAGATATATGTATATATGACAAGAAATTTAAAAAATTCATTAATAGAATAAAATTGTATTAAATAATAATTAACTTTTCTTATTTGAAAAAAAAGTTAATTTAATTATAAAAAGTATAGTTAAAAAAATTAACATTTGCTTACAATTTGTTTACGAACTTTTCGCCATCATATGGACGATTACAATATATGATTGCATCTGCTAGGTTCAAAAATTATACATCGCATCCTCTGGTTATGCTTTGATTGCTTTCTAAAAAAAGAGAAATAAATATTTATCACATTAATTAATAATTAATTTAATGAAGTTTACTTCTATCGGGCCAGTTTGATTCAATCTAAAAAATAAAGTAAGTTGTACTGCTACATCAACTAAACTAAACAACGACTGCAACACTTTTTCGATTGAGCCTTTGGTAGACTTAAGGTGGAATATGATGGACGTCTATAAAGATATTATTATAAATATGTGGATATAGATATATAATATGTAAAGATATAAAAAAGTATATACTCATAGGAAACTTACCGTAGAGTCAGCATGAGCCTTAACTTAACATCATTATTAAAGTAATGGTAAAACATTTTAGTTTGGTTTCAACACTTACATTACTGGCAAGAGCGCTTCCCACAACAGAAAGCCGTCTTAAAATTTCCCCTTCTCCAATACGTCACTCTACCAACGGTTTTAAAAATGTGATGCAGCACGGTTACATTCTTTGCACTTCCGCAGTTGCTGCTAACGACGGGTTGGGTGGTCATACGCTGCGATTAGGAAGCCGTCAGGTCAAAGCGCGTACTTCTACTCCTGTTGTAATGTAAAAGTAAAAATTATGACAATGAAAACCTTATAAATAAAAATAAGGTTTTTACCACTTCGCTGAGCTGTGTTTCAACTTAGGGCCCTTATAGACCAAGGATCACAACGACCATTTATAGCTTATAAACTTGCCAATTTTGAAATCACGGGAATGAGCGGAAGAGTAGTCCGAAATTCAAACAAAATCTACCTCATTACCCTAATAACCCCCAAAGCGGATAAGCGCATTCCAGCAGAAGCTATTGTTTTACCGCAACTAACAAATATGCTTCCAAGCTATCACATAAATAGCAAGCATTGGCAAAAGGTTTCACACCTCAAGTTAGACATTCTATTAGGTAGCTATCTCATACCTCAGATACTACTCGAAGGAGAAAGTTTCAAACACACTATTGGCACAAAATTAAATTTTCAGTTTTATCTTAAGTGGACTAGTTACGAAAACAGCTACTACCTTGACAACTCAAGTTAATGAAATCTTAAACGAATATCCTGATTCACAATTAAGGACGTTTCGGGAGTTAGAAACATCCCCTCATATCAATTTCAACCCCAAAAGATCTGTATTGTGCAGACTTCTACAAAGCCACAATTACTAGATCAAATAATGGTCGGTACGTCATACGGCTACTACTAAATTTACAATGTTCCAGCACTCCACGAATTTGCAGAAAAAACAAAGTTCCTGAGCTATGTGGCACGCTACTACTTGTTAAATTAGTGCATACGCCCTTAATATAACATATCTCAAAATTTTCCGAAGAAAGTCGGAAAAATCGACACCCTCTTACTATAGTTGCCTAAATTGTCATAATTACAAAGCAACTTAAAATCGCTTCGAAAATTAGCCATTATTTGTCGTAAAAAGTAAATGACAAAAAAATGTTATTGTGGAGATAGACATATGTATACCATTGCTGAGTTTTCTGTAGACCTCTTCAGTGTGACTTAGTACATTATTTTGATAAATATCGTAAGGTTCAGCCTGCGTTTGCAATGTAAGCGGACAAAATTTAGTTAATTACGATATCACATTAGAAACCTCAAAAATAACAGTATTTCTCGACTATTTAAAGGATGTTATTATACATATAGACCTTCCACTTCAATCACTCTACCTATTAAAAAACCGCATCAAAATCCGTTCCGTTGTTTTAAAGATTTAAGCATACATAGGCATATAGGGACACAGAAAGCGACTTTGTTTTATACTATATTGATTGATATATATTTTTTTTGTATGTATATCATTTTTTCGTCTAACTGCACCTGTATGTTAGTTTTACAAATGTGTATATATATATTTGTTATTATATATGGATGTCACGGCGCAAGATATTGTTCTTTTTGGTTTTGAATTTTAAAAACCCATCCAGCTCGAAGTGCCAATGTTTGCTTTGTTAACGAAGAATTCACTTCACTTTGTTCCCAAAACACTCACCAATAAAATTATAATTTTAATTTGTTTCCCGAACGTTATGCAAATATATGTACAATATATAAATATTTGATTTCGCAATATATAATAAAAGCAATTGTAAAAACGTCAATGCGTTCGACCGAGAAAAAAAAAGTGGGCCCAACTCGTAGACGGTATCTCCGTACGATCGCCGCCCCTTCTTTTGTTAATGTTGGTGTGGGGTGTTCATCATCAGTGGAATCTGCAAGTGTTGGTGCGTGTTGTAATGATGTGGAATGTGAATTGTGATATGGTGAATACGGTCATACATCATACGGTGATACATCAATACATCGTGTCAGTGTTGTGCGACTGAATAATGTTTTGTGTTAATGTGGTGTGTTGCGGCTAATTTAGCCTCGAGTACTGAAGGTGTGACTGAATGAATAATGTTGTTGTTATACCAGAAAGTTTCCGGAAATTATTGGCCCACAATTCCGGCTGTTTACGACGGATGTTTTCGTGGAAACGCCACAAAACGCTCAAATAATATCCTTTATTGACCGTCTGTCCCGTTGGAACGTATTCATGATGAACTAAACCGCAAATATTACAGAAAAGCAAGTTCCGGAAAATTTATGGTCTTAATTTACAACATGTTGCTACAGAGTATATTGAACGATTTTAAGACCAAAAACTCGTTCAATACCATCGATCAACTGAATATGAACTGAAGGCGATCCCAGACAGAAAAAAAGAGGTGGCATATGTGTATCGCTTCAGAAGGAGCATATTTTGAAGGCGACAAAATAAATATTGATGAAGATTAAAATTTTTTCGTTTTAATTATAATTTCTGGAAACTTTTTCATCTTAATGTATACAGCTCCTCAAGATCCACACGGCCGCAATCCTTAGAGTCTATTCTTTCGATTTCCGTCTGCATAGGCATAGGTATTTTTGAAGTATGATTCAAAAATGCCAAGTCGGCATTTGTACTCGGTTGCTGAAGGTGCTTTAGCACCTAACCGTAGACTGGCTTCCACAATATTTTTTGTACGTGAAATATTTTCCAAATATTAGCCCGTTGTTATTTAAGCTCTTTTTAAGACATTTTGAAAATGGTTTCCATCTTACGAAAAAATACGGCTTATAAATTGTTAGATGACGATGAATTTGTGACGATATAATATACATAATATATAATATATAAAATATATAGTTGAATACATACGATTAGATTTCCTTTGGTCCAACGAAGGAATGACACTATGGCAGAATCCTGTTCAAAAGGTTCGTTGGGTATATACGAATATGTTGGGAGATACAGCGAAATACGAAACGCGACTGTGAAGGTGAGCGCAAACAAAGAGCCAACACACTTCAAGGAAAGAAGAGCAAGTGCAGCGGCAGTGATGCAATGTGATGCGTAATTACACACAGGCGATGAAGCTAATTAGCGATGGCAGCGAATTGGTAAAAGCGGCAGTGAAAAAAACCGAACAGTGGAGAGCAGCGGTGTATAACTGAGTACAGTACAGTTAGGTATTACTGTAACTTGCCTTTGCTGCAATGACCTTTACCAAATTCTGAAATTTTTTGCGAAGAACTGTCCAATGAAGTTATTCAACGATGCAATCCTCCAGCGACGATGATGAAGTGGTCTATTATGCGCGAGCCTTATGATAACCACTAAGAGCACGAATCACGATAAATTATTTTTAATTAGAATTTTTAGTATATTACATAAATTATTTAATTCAATCGCGAGAACTAAATCAATTTAAAAACACTGCCCCACGTCGGGCGCCAAAAATTGTAGGATCCGGAAGAGTTTTTCCCGACCGCGTTAGTTCAACGAAAACGGCAATAATTTATCTAAAGAAGTGGGATGTGTAATTAATTTAAGAGGATAAAAACAAGTCGCCTTAATGGTCAACAAAAGGCTAGTATTAATATGTACAGGTTCATATTAAACAGCTGCACGAATGTATTCGTTTTTGGAATCATTCTCTTTACTCTCAAAACATGTACAATATTTGCAAATGTTATCTATAAGAGTATGCGAATGAGTGAGAGTAAAATATTTGACGAATGGAATGCGTATTATCATTTTTGTAACGGAGCATTCCTTATTCTCGTTTCATTACTCTTTGGTTTCGCTTTTTCAACTATATATAAGCGAGTACTTGAGAGTACTCTATGTCAAGCGCAGCTATGAATGCAAGAAAAGGATATTGCGACGATTGTGCATAGATTGGCAAGTGTTTAAAAAACAAAAATATTACGGGTTTTCTTAATTTCTATTCCTTTATTTCGAGTTTCCGTTTCTGGTTTTATTGAAGAGTTTTTTTTCAAGCACAGTAGTGGGATAATTTGATTGTTTTAATATAAATATTGTATTGCGGGTGTTTTGTAATAAAAAAGAATGTTAAGAAATAATAATGACTAATTTAAATGTAAATAGTAATATGTCAACTGATGAAAACACTTTTGTTAATCACAATTCTATGGTAAAGAAAAACTGCAAAACGGAACATACAAAATTGACATTAAACGAGGAAAAAGGTATGGAATACCTTTGGAATTATTAAAAATGAAGAGCATGAGGCAATTCCAAATTTAGTTTCGTGCAGAAGTTGTTTAAATGTTTATAAATATAACAACATGAGTACTTCGAATTTAGTGAAACATAAATGCTACATTTTAGAAAGCTCTTCACAAGCGTCAGTTGATAAATTTCAAGTTGGTCCAGAATCAGCATTTTTACTTTCGTTGAGGATAGTTGGCATAAGGAATTAATAGAATTTTCTCTAAGTAGTCCGATCAATTTACGCCTAAAATCAGACGGAATGTTACATAAATTCACATAAAGCTGAAACTCTGCAAAATTGCTCTGAATATCATTATAAAAGAAATCTCAAAACTCCTCATCATTCCGGTGTGTTCCAAAAAATTTGGACGAGGTCAAAGGTCAAAAAATGAGTTTTTCGCGATTTTCAGCAATTTGGTGAGTTTTTTCGCAAAATTACCCCAGACCCAAATTGTAGATCATAAAATTCTCTACAAAAAACATATTAATAATTTTTTTCCGAAGAGCCACCATTTTGCAGATATAACGGATTAAAAGTTTAAATAATTCGTAGTCGTCATAATTTGCACACGTTTCCACGCTACCTCCTATGAGCTCGTTTTTTTTAACGTAGTTTCCCCAGTAGGCCTATTCCACGGTTCTGTTGTGATTTTGTTTGTTTCAGAACTATTGCAAAATAATATCTATTAATAAAGTTTGATAAAAATAAAAGCGGTGTAATTACAAAAAAAAATTAGCATACTTTATTCATCTGAATCATAATTTTCTAATATTTCTGTTTCCTCTTGTGCTTCTTCTACTTCATCTCGTTCTTCTTCTTCTTTAGTTTGGGTGCAAGTAAATTGCCCCAATAGCGGTTCCTCGTTGGTATTATAGAAGTCTTCTATAGTTGGGGATTTTTTTTTGTAATTTCACCGCTTTTATATAGCTGTTACAATCCACTACGTGAAGGAAGGTAATTTGGTAAAACGTTTGCTGGGACTTAAATCTATGGAAGCAGAAAAATGAACACGTAAGTAAATTTTCTTTTTTTACTACCTTTTGAATCACAAAATAACAAAAGTCATATCAAAACGGCGCTTCAGCAAATGCATTACATTTATAATAATATTTTTAGATGACAACATTTTACGAAATGTAAAGGCATTACTACAAGAATTCAACTGCGAGTTATCCAGAAATACCTTTATTGTAACAGATAGAGTTCCACACATGCTTGCAGCTTTTCGGACTTACAACCACATTAAATGCATAAATCATTGGATTAACAATGTATTGTAAATGCAAAGTATACCTGAAATATTAAATTTATGCCGTTTGTGCTCAGAACTAGTTAAATATATTAAAAAATCCGGCAAAAACTTTTTTCTACCAAGAACCTTAAAAAGTTATTCACCTACCCGTTGGAACACTTATTATTATTTATTCGAGTCCATTGAAAATAACTGGATGGAGATTTTTAAAATTTTAGAGGAAAGTAATCAAATACAGAGATTTGATAGTATAAATCTAAGTTATATAAAACTAATTCTTCCCTTATTAAAATCTTTTGAAGAAGCTTATAAGCAATTAGAAAGTGATAAACATCCGACATTGCATTTATCAATTATTTATGTACATAAGCTGAAAAAAAGTGTACAGTAAATTTAGCAGACTCAACAATTATAAAGACTTTAAAAGAAAGCTTAACAAATTATTTGGAATCAGTGTTTATGGATAATTTAAGCATTTACCATAAAATTGCGCTGTTTTTGTTTCCACCTGCAAATCAACTATTGCAATTTAGTGAAGAAGAAAAACCACAAATTAAAGATAAATGCATGAATTTGATGTTAGGATATATATCAGACGGAGATAATGACAGAAATATAGCTCAAATAGAGTCAGAAAGTAATGAGCTTTTCAGCGATTTCGTGAAATGTCAGTCAATTTGCAATCCAACACAACGCGTTGAAAGAGAATTTAATCGATACCGGAGTTTGGACGTAGCCTTTACAACTAGTTTTAATATTTTACAATGGTGTGAATTGCATAAGGATGAATTTTCGCTTTTTTACAAAGTATCGTGCAAAATATTAGCAACTCCGGCAAGTAGTGCACCCTCCGAGAGGGTATTTTCCGTAGCGCGAAATTTACTTTCAGAAAAAAGAACACTTCTTGCTTCCGATAAAGAATCCGTCAACCAAATAATGTTTTCAAATATTAATGTTGCAGAAAATGATTTAAAAAATAATATTATAAATACCACTTAAAAATAAGAATATATGTACATGGGTATGTACTATATTACCAAATGAATTCTAACTTAAGTTTTCCTTGAAATAAATACATATTTTCCTTTCGTTTTGTTTGAATTAAATATATATGTAAATATGTATATAAGTATAAGCATAAGTTATTATACTCTCGCAACCTGTTGCTACAGAGTATAATAGTTTTGTTCACCTAACGGTTGTTTGTATCACCTAAAATTAATCGAGTTAGATATAGGGTTATATATATATAAATGATCAGGATGAAGAGACGAGTTGAAATCCGGGTGACTGTCTGTCCGTCCGTCCGTCCGTGCAAGCTCTAACTTGAGTAAAAATTGAGATATCTTTATGAAACTTGGTAGACATGTTTCAAGGTACCGTGAGACGGTTGGTATTGCAGATGGGCGTAATCGGACCACTGCCACGCCCACAAAACGCCATTAATCAAAAACAAATAACTTGCCATAACTAAGCTCCGCAATAAGATACAAGACTGTTATTTGGTACACAGGATCACACTAGGGAGGGGCATCTGCAGTTAAAATTTTTTTTTTAAAGTGGGCGTGGTCCCGCCTCTAATAGGTTTAATGTGCATATCTCCTAAACCGCTAATGCTATAATAACAAAATTCACTAGAAGCAAATGTTTTTAGCACTTCTATTGACGGTGTGAAAATAGTTGAAATCGGGTGGCAACTCCGCCCACTCCCCATATAGCGGTACTGTTAAAAACTACTAAAAGCGCGATAAATCAAGCACTAAACACGCCAGAGACATTAAATTTTATCTCTGAGATGGTATAAGATGACTTTATAGGAATCGCGTTCAAAATTAGACAGTGGGCGTGGCACAGCCCACTTTTAGGTGAAAACCCATATCTTGAGATCTGCCTAACCGATTTCAACCAAATTCGGTGCGTAACGTTCTTTTCATGTTTCTATGTCATAGTGCGAAAATGGGCGAAATCGGACTACAACCACGCTTACTTCCCATGTAACACCATTTTCAATTCCATCTGATTCTTTCACTTTCCACTATGCAAATCAGGTAACAATGATTATATCGGGGTAAAACTTTGCGTGAATAATGCAATTAAAGTATGCCACCTTGCGGCCAAAAATTGTCTAAATCGAACCAAAACTGTTCAAACCCCTAAGTACTAAATATGTGGACCCCAGTGCCTATAGTTGACCTTCTACCGAAAATATCAGTCAATCCACAAAGAAATCTCAAACGAGTATACCATTTGACTTTGCGAGAGTATAAAATGTTCGGCTACTTCCGAACTTAGCCCTTCCTTACTTGTTTTTATTTATTATTATTTTAAAATAAAGTCCATTTACTATTGAATTTTAAATTCTTAATGTGCATTTAATTAATTATGGATTTTTACAAGATACCGCTATACAAATACGTATAGTAGCAAAAATAATCAAACATATGCCAATTTAGACAAATCCACAAAATGCATTGTTTTTCTAAACTGTGGGAAATTCCAAGATTTATGAATTTTTTTAAAATTCCCCAACATTAAAAAATTCTATTCAAATACCCGCAACAAGACGAAAACAATTTAAATGCATCAAGAAATGTTAAATATTTCTGCGTTTAAATGGGGACTCGTTTGTCGCTCATTATCATTATTACCATGAATGGGGAGAACAATAAGCATAATACCCGCCTAATGATTTCAAAGAAATACTGAAGTTGGAAATTCCCTAATCCGCCAGAATGTATTGAATACCCGCTACTAATATTTTCAAGGCCAAATTTATAACAGAAATATCCTAATCTTCTGGGAAGTATTAAAAATCCATAATTTTTTACACCATATTATCACTATTTATTATAAAACATCCTTAAATTAATTACAATTCTTGTTTTAAATAAAATGATATTCGAACTAAATCATTTGCGGTTAAAAGAAATAAATATGAAAGCATCTTAATATTTTATGTAAATATGAAAAAGTAAAAGTAACTCCATTTATATTACAATTCGTTTATGTATATAATATAGGTTGTCATATATCTCCCTTCCGCTTTTTTGTCTTTTGAATTTCGCGGCAATGTACAAAGCGCTACAGAGCTCGTATCTGGCAACACTATACATAATTTGAAAGGTCTTGACATAACCTACAAAACAACGCTATGCATGATTAGTTTGGATATTGCGTTCAACAGTTATAGACGTGTAAACATGGAGTTCACTAACGCCGAAATTCGCGCTATTTTAAAGTTTTCCTTCGTTAAAGGCAAATCCGCTAGAGAAACGTTCCGTGAGATTAATGGTGTTTTGGGGGATGGTACTCTATCACTTCGAACCGCGGAGGAATGGTTTCGACGATTCAGAGCCGGTGAAAACAAATACCGATCAAATCATGGAATACATTGAGTTAGACCGGCATATGGCATATTGTGACATCGCCCAGGAGATGGGAGTTAGTCACCAAACCATTTTGAACCATCTGCAGAAGGCTGGATACAAAAAAAAGTTTGATGTTTGGGTGCCGCATAATTTGACGCAAAAAACCCTTCTGGACCGAATCAACGCCTGCGATATGCTGCTGAAACGGAACGAAGTCGTCCCATTCTTGAAGCGGATGGTGACTGGCGACGAAAAATGGATCACATACGACAATATCAAGCGAAAACGGTCGTGGTCGAAGGCCGGTGAATCGTCCCAAACAGTGGCCAAGCCGGGATTGACGGCCAGGAAGGTTTTGCTGTGTGTTTGGTGGGATTGGAAGGGAATCATCCACTATGAGCTGCTCCCATATGGCCAGACGCTTAATTCTACCATCTACTGCGAACAACTGGACCGCTTGAAGCAGGCGATCGACCAGAAGCGTCCAGAATTGGCCAACAGGAAGGGTGTAGTGTTCCATCAGGACAACGCCAGACCACACACTTCGTTGATGACTCGTCAGAAGCTACGGGAGCTCGGATGGGAGGTTTTATCGCATCCACCATATAGCCCGGACGTAGCGCCAAGTGATTACCACCTGTTCCTGTCCATGGCGAATGCCCTTGGTGGTGTGAAGTTGAACTCAAAAGAGGAGGGGGGCTTCTACGAGGAAGGTATTATGACGTTGCCGTCTAGATGGAAACAGATCATCGAACAAAACGGCGCATATTTTAACTAAATCCGATCACTCTAACACTTTTTATAAAGCATTGAATGAAGAGCAAAAAAGCGGAAGAGAGATATATGACAACCTTATATTTCATTTAATACCGCTAAATGTTATTAAAAATTTAAATTAAATATTTTTGAGTATCTTCATTTTCTTCTTATTCACAATTTTTCAAAATATAATATTTCTATTATTCTAGGCATATATATTTGCATATTATACAGGTAGCCACTTCATATTTTCCATTCCTTTGAGAGTACTCTCAAATACTCTACCTTTAGTTGCGAATGTTAAGAATACAAATATGCATTAGGTTAAAATATTCATTCCATTCCATTCTGTTCCGCTTCTAATTCATTCTCATTCATGTTCGCTTACATAGAATGAGAGACCGATTCCATTCTAAAATCAAGAGAATGTTTTGAAGCTGCAAATAAATACATTAGTGCAGCTGTTTAGTTAATATGTCTGCCCATGCGAAATAGTCGCGAAAAAACCGTAACAAAACCTCCCGCTACTATGCTGGCGGACATATGTATGAAGACCTGCATGCGTTTGTATATATAAATGAGTTATTTGGGAGCATTAAAATAAACTTTAGAAGCACTTTAGCTCTTATACATATGCCATATATGATGACATTAAATATGAAATTACTGAGTAACCTACGGGGCGTAACCTTAGTTGACCCAACAATTGTGATTGATAGTGTTTAGCAGTAACTTACATACTTTTATTACATCGTTTCAAACTTTATCGTCTGTGTGTTGCCTGTTGGCTTATCAGTAATAACATGTGCATCGAAAGCCGAAACGCGGAACTTTAATCCACTAAACCTAACCTACTCCCAACTCTAGACTCTCCCACGGAACCACGTGATTAAGTATTACTTCGTGGGGGTGATAAGACATTTAAGTCTCTTCTATGGTAACTTATGGTGACGGATGTCTAAGCTGCAACGGGCATTATACTGGCTATCATTTCAGCAGCTTCCCTGGATATCGTTCGGAAAGCACTGTTTACTCTTAGTGCCGACAGCCGGTGCACTGTGTTTATTTGTTTGGCATATGCTTTAATGTTTAACGCCTGGATCCATATTGGGGCCACATATAATGCAACCGATCTCATTACCTTTACGAGGAAAAATCGCCAGCTGAAACGGCAGCCTTTTCTTGCCTTCATTTTTGATAAGGCGTTGAGGATTTTGTTTGCTTTACCCGAGGTGTTTTCTAAATACTCCCTAAATTTAAGCTTTGAGTCTATTATTACTCCCAGATGATTTTGTTGTAACTGTGATTGAATCTCACACTCCCTATGGTGAGGGATATTCGGTTCTCCAATTTCCTAGTACTTATTAGCAGGACTTCTGTCTTGTGCTCAGCCAATTCTTAACTCCTTGAGCAGAACCATTGCCGCAGACTATTGACGCATTCATTATATTTACTCCCCGATCAAGATGTTTAGCCACTGTTACCACTATAAGATCCTCCGCGTATGTGATTAATTTCACGGTTTCTGGTTGGTTTATTCTTAGCATCCCATCATACATCACGTTCCATAGAAAAGGGCCTAAAACCGAGCCTTGCGGTACTCCACACGAAGTAGCGTAGCTCTTGGTGCCTTCAACAGTGTCGAATATTAGTTGCCTGTTTTCAAAATAATTTATAATAATGTTTACAAGATATTGGGGAGCGTGTATTGATTATGTTTGCCCATTTTGCTTAGTTGAAGGCATTCTTCACATCCAGGGTGATCAGCGCGCAATATTTTTAGTTCCTCCTTTCCATCTTTTTCCACTTACTGGGCATTTCGCAGTGTCAACGACATTGTTTAGTGCGTCAATAATGGACCGTCTTTCTGATAATCCCCCGGCTTTCTGGATTGCTAACTCCAATCGGTTTCTTGCTATGCTTTCGAACACTTTGACAATCGTGTCAAGCATGCACAGAGGTCGATATGATAAGGCTTCCACCGGAGGCTGATTTGGTTTAGGTAATAGAACCAATCGCTAAACTTTCCATGGGTCGGGGAATATTTCTTCCTTTAAGGCTCTGTTTGGTATGCCGTACCAGGCGCCATGCTGATTATGATTTTTTCCGCTATGGCCAATACTTCTTCTTCACTAACTAGTAGCGATTGCTCCACAACTTTGGTTCGCGGTTTAGCGTCAGATGGTCCTTCGGAAATAATTTTTCCACGACATTCTTCATAAAAAATTTTCTTTTACGTTCTTGAATTTTGATATGCATGTTTTGTACTCAGTACCCCAAGGGTCTAAGTTTGCTTCCTCACAGAGCTTTTTAAAACAGTTCCTTTTGCTGCGGACAATGGCCGACTTCAGAAGCTTCTATTGTCTTTTAAAAATTTTCCCGAGACCGTTTGAAACTTTTATTACATCGTTTCAAGCTTTTTTGTCTGTGTGTTGCATGTTGGCTGATCAGTAATAACATGTTCGTGCACTGCTCTATACATACTTATATGCGTATGACATTGCCGAACAAATAATGCATACATAAACCTGCATACTCATATGCGTACACATGTAAATATGTCGTCCACAAAAATTACAAATATTGTTCTGCAAAAACAACACTCGTCTCAACTAGCATAAGCAACACAAGTCAATATGGCAGCCAAATTGCTGAAGCCCAAATTTATAGTAAATCACACAAAAACAACATTTTCATTCATGAACGCAGGCGTAATCTTAACAAGCGAAGTTGACTCATTCATAAAACTAAATGCCATACACATCTCCCCGAACATGCGTTGGCCTACAATCTACTTAAAATATTTTACAATTCTAAAATATATTTCCATGGCTCTTAAAGTTTTACGTCGATATTAATACATGCTCATACATAAACATACATATTTATGATGGTTTATTGGCAAAACTGTCAGAGCGGCAAGGGAAGCAGTGGCAATCGGCGTTCGTTCATTTGTTTTTTTCAACACAGCTCTGTTTTTCTATCAACAACACAATGTTGTGACGCTTTGTCGCCGCGTCAGTCCTTCGACACATGGACTCTTTGACAAGAAAATAAAAAAGTGAGCTTCGGCCATTGATTATCCGTGTCAAGGGAGATTCTGCATGAAGCAATTAGTGTACATATTATATAACAGACATTATGCGTTCTTTCATATTTGCGTACATGCACAAATAATTATATAGGTACATATACATACATGAGCAAATGTGCCACCGCTTGGTCCTTTCAGATGTTATCAAAATTTTTAATGATCAAAGGAAATAAATGTATTATTTATTAAACATATATAAATTAAATATTTAGGTAATAATACAATCCTTACTTTATTATATTGTATATTTCAAGAGATTTTATGGAATTCATCATGAAATAGGTAAATTTGATCATAGATATACATACATTGAGGTCATGACTGTGAGCGGGGGTTTTATAACCATGGGACAACCAACTTCTTACATCAAGCGCCAAATGATTCGTGTCATTGTCCTGATAAAACTGAAAACTGTCTTGAATACCAAGATTTTGCACACTATCTTATTAATAAAATGTAAGTTTTCAGCTTCTGAAGGGCGTATGTCAGCCCTCAGACCATCACTGAGGCACCACCGTGCTGCACCATTATTCTTAAATTTTTGGGGTTAAGTTCTTGACTTGGCTTATACCATGTTCCCACCAAATTTGAAGAGATTAGATTACATTTAATCTATTTACTAATCTAGACTGTTCTTACTGCCGTTGGAGCTTTATAAAACACACACAACTCCAACAAGCCTATCAAATGGCTTCGGCTTGGTTTGATACCATTTTCTGCCATTTTCACCTATTTACTGGATATTGTTATACCTGTGATAATGTGATAAATTTTCGTACTGACAAACAGATGGCGGTAAATCAGACTCGCTTCAAATCTCCTCGGTGACGAGATTAACAAGGGTCATTTTTGTATGGTGAAATCTTTCTAAATATAGTAGACTAGTGAGATAATCTACTCAACAGCTTAAAACTCGTGATTAATTTTCAGTCGGAACAAGGTATTATGCTAAAATTTATTACTTCCATTACATCATATACCAAGAAACGGTTAACCAGATTGTGGGAAATAAAAAAAAGTAAATTGTAACTGGAGTTAGAAAAGGCTGTAAGATCGAAATTCTTCTAAAATTGAAAGAACAAGTTGAAAAATATCATATCGGTAGCTGATCCTAATCCAAAGACCACGGTAGAGATGAGAAACCTTGATTCCCTTAAAACAAAACAAGAAATCATGGATGCAATAGGGAGCGCCCTTGAAAAATCAGTGCCTAATCCTAAAATTAACATCTCCCCCCGAACACTAGGGAGCAGGCCAAAGCGTAGGTAAACTTTTCAAGGCCAAGCCAAATTGGACAATAATTTGAGGAGAGATTGATTTAAAATCTATTCAATGGGGGATTAATTCTCTGCCCAGACCTCTGGAACGTCAGTTACGACCTTATACTAGTCTCAAAAGGCCTGACGATACTAACCCAGTTGAATTAATAAGTGCACAAATGTGGTTGGACGCGCTTGGTATTGATATCCACTTTCCACTAAATAAAACCAAGCTGGTATTGTTAACAAAGAAACATACTTCTATTATAACACACATGGAGACAACAACAAAAAGTCTAAGAGTACAGAAGGTTGTCAATTTTCTGGGTGTAAGATTAGGCTCCAGCTTTCTAACTTTGGTTGGATGGCTGATGGTCAACTTCGCAGGGCTGACACAGGAAAAACGGGAGCTTTTGATGTGGACCTCATAATAACCGAACATTTTCTACTCTTGCAGTTTTCCAGGATCAAAGCAGGCGAAAAACTAAAAGGTGTTGGCAAAATGTTTAAAGTTAGTGAGTTAATTAGTTAGTTCAACATTCATTATTCGACCAAATTTGGTAACTTCTTAATTTATATTGAAGGTTATGTACTCACTTAGTTTTATTAATTTACTTTAATCGTATCGACGAGAATTATATAAAAATCATCTTCAAATGAAATATAAGTGATATAAACTCAACCGAAGAGGCTAAATGTAAGATATTAAGTTGATGTGGAAAACGTCAACCAGAGGATCGAAATTCTTTATATAATATAAAGGAATGGATATGTTTACACTAAAGTTTAGACCATTTCCATTCATATTCAGTGGTCAACCACATAATTTACATATATACATTTAATTTCATTAAAATATTACACATTTTGACTAGCCCTACCGCTTTAAACGAGTAAATACTATATTGGGTGCAGAGAAAGGGACAAGCTAATTGCATTAATTTAGTTATTGCTCAGGTAAACTTGATAACATATTTTGAAGCAATTTTATATATAAATAATACTCGCTGACCGACATATTCAACATGAAACGAAAATCATTATAAATAGTGTATGGGAGTTGTGTGTAATTCGTCTATATAGAATAAGGCCCACCGGATGTTTATAGCACAGATGCCCCTCTCTATGCGATTTGTTGTACCAAATAACAGCTTTGTATCTTATTGTGGAGCTTAGTTATGGCCATTTATTAGTTTTCGATTAATAGCGTTTTGTGAGCTAGGTAATGGTCCATCTACAATACCAACCGTTTTACGGTGCCGAGAAACATATGCCCCAAATTTCATCAAGATATCAGAATTTTTACTCAGGTTACAGCTTGTACATACGGACGGACGGACAGACAGTCACCCGGATTTCAACTCACCCTTTCATCCTTATCATCATATACATATGTATAACCCTATATATATATATAAAATATATAAAAATCCGTTAAGTTTGACACAGCATTCCTTTTAAATATTTTAAACGACAGATCTGTCAATAGCAAATTCAAAGATTCAGGTGATTTACGGAAGGCTTGCACGGAATAAACAGAATTCAATTTATACTGTAATTTTGATTATTTTGACATATCTATCTATGCTAACTACCTCGATTACACCACATCAAAAAGATGCGCTAAGTCGGCAGTCTCAACAGAAGGTAATAACGGATATGGCGCAATCCATTTGTATTCATGTTAAGGCGAGGACGGGGAACAAATAGCCCTCAACAGTGCCGAAATTATCGATAATTTGGAATTTTCGTAAGTACGACTTACGTATAGTCGCGACAACATACACAAAATCATAATAATTGCAATGAAATAACTTGTATAATAAAATTTTGATAAGCCATTATAATTAATGTTTATACTTCACTTCTCGATAATTTTTCGAAATCCATATGTATCATGTAATACACAATAAATTGAAGCTTTCTTTACACATGTTATTTTCGATATCTTAGCAACATCTAAATTTTTGCAACATATTTCAAACTATTCTTTGTTAAAACTGTGAAATATTTTTATATAATAAGTTACATATGAAATTCAAATTTTTATTGTAAATCGTTTTATTTGTTTTATTTTTTCGTTTATATATTGTATTATTAATTTCTTCGTAAAAATGTAAAAAAGAGAGTAGTTTTTCTTTGTAGTGACATAGTACTTTTATTATACCCTGAACAGGATATATTAATTTTGCCACGAAGTTTGTAACATCCAAAAGTAAACGGCGGAGACCATATAAAATATATATATAAATGATCACCGTGACGAGCTGAGTTGATTTAGCCATGTCCGTCTGTCCGTCCGTCCGTCTGTCGTTGAGATATCGATCTGAAATTTTGAACAAGTCTTTTTCTTACCAAGAAGCTGCTCATTTGTCCGATATCGGACCACTATAGCATATAGCTGCCATAGAAACTGAACAATCGGAATCAAGTGTTTGTATGGAAAACTCTTGCATTTGACGAGGTATCTTCACGAAATTTGGCACGGAATATTATTTAAGGCAACAATGGAATCTCCGAAGAAATTGTTTAGATCGGATCACTAAGTCATATAGCAATCATATAAAATGATCGATCGGAGTAAAGTGCCTGCATGGAAAAAAATTTAATTTTTTCTTGCAGATTCCCAAAATTAGATCGGAATCAAGTTCTTGTAAGGAACCTTTGTATCTGTGAAGGGTATTATAGCTTCGGTGCAACCGATGTTAACGTTTTTTCTTGTTTTATGTATGGATGGATAGGGTGAGAAAGCGAGTATCCACAATTAACATCGGAAATGCCGTTACTGCATTCCTCAATCATAGGATGGAAATTACAAATTACTTAAAATTAAATTAAAAATAATATATATATTTTTCTTATTGTTTACTTGGTTGTGCTGTTTCGTAGTGAAGTACACAACATTCAAGGTACGAGACATTCAAGTCCAAGCTCGAATTTCTGAGCGTTTGGTGTGTAAACATGTAGACAAATAGACTTAAGTTATTTATCTTTTCACTATAACTTCATTTAAATACATCAGAACTATGTATATTAGTATATGTATAGGTATATCAATACATAGTATAAAACAAAGTCGCTTTCTTTGTCCCTATATCCCTATGTATGCTTAAATCTTTAAAACTGCGCAACCAATTTTGATGCGGTATTTTTTAATAGATAGAGTGATTGAAGAGAGGGGTTTTAAATTAATATTGTAGGACGTAGCGTTTGCGGTGGTACAAACTGGATCCTTTACAAAATATGATTTAAATGAATATTTTTGAAGATATTACAGATTTAAAAATTGTGGGACGTAGCGTTCGCGGTGGTACTGGCTGGCCGGGGCGGCGGGAGCGTGCCTTTAAATTGCGCGTCGGAGGCCGCGGTTCTCCTTACAGTACTTTAAATTTAGTAGCGATCAGACGCGTTTATTATCGGAGCTCTCTAGCGAGAAAAATAATAGTACTTAATGAAAACGTGATTTTTAGTGCGACAACGTGTCAGTAATTACAAGGAAGTAACGATAAATAATTGTATGGTAGTAGTTTTAAATATAAATGATATTCTATTCTAAGGTTAATTTTTAAATCGCACTTATTGTAATTATAAGTACATAAGGTTAGATAAGATTAGATTAAATAAAACCATAATTAATGGATTGGAATTTTCTCTTAAGATTTTGGTTAAAATTTAGATTAAGATCAATTTAATACTAGGCAAATTATTTTCAAAAATCGTAATTTAAGGTGAAGTACATAAGTCCAGAGAAAGAACTTAATATAATTGGTCTCTTTTGTTGTTGATGATAGTTGATTATCTTTTGTTTTTAGTTGCACGAATAGCAATTTATTTTTTAAGTATTTTTAATTCAATTAAAATCGTAGTTTAACTTGAGGTATTTCAGTTAAAAAATAACTTATCTTTTTTCTAAATGGTAAGTATTTAGATATTTTTTACTGCGGCACATACTAATAATATGGTAATCATACATATAGAACTGAGTAAATTTTGTACAGAAATTATAAATTAGGTCGTAGTAGAGTGAATGCCAGAAGAGTACGTTCGGGATAGATATAGAGCTGCGAGAGTGAGAGAGAATCTTCAGTAGAGCGTGAGGTTCGCCACAGACGAACTCCCTCCACCTGAACCACTTCACTCTCTTCTTACGGGTGATCATCAGAAATCCAAACAATTCATGCGCAATATATGCCGTTATAATAACACATTTCAAATTACCTATTTTAAGAGTAAGCAAGTCGTTGAGCATAGGTTCATGCCTACATTTAAAATTCAAGCGAAAGTGTACCACTTAGCTGGCAGCTTGCTACCACTTCTACCCGATGATCACAAATTTCAGCAAATATATTTTATTGTAGAACAAGATACAGTGCGATTGAGAGTGTTCCAGCAGATACACCTGACTTTCGTAGCAGTGGTGATAGCAGGACAACAATTTGACAAAAGAGATATTGTATTGCATAGTCGTGATGATAAGTTAAGATCTATATTATGGTACGAAAATGGGCGAAATCAGATTACAACACGCCTATTTTCCATATGACACCATTTTAAATTCCACTTGATTCTTTTACTTTCCACTATGCAAATCAAGCAGCAATGATTATATCGGCGTAAAACTTTGCGTGAATAATACGGTTAAAGTATGCCACCTTGCGATCAAAAATACTCTAAATCGAACCAAAACTGTTCAAGCCCCTAGGTACTGAATATGTGGACCCCAGTACCTATAGTTGGGGGAAGATATATAATTGAAATTCATATAATAGAATAATATAATAGAATAAATAAAATGTCTTTGTTTCAAAAATGGGTTGAATCGGATCAATAGTTCTTGGAGCCCTCATATATCTAATATAAATATTTTTGAACTTCCGCGTGACTTTATACCGCATATGTGAGTTATCTCAATGAAAATGAGAGAGCGTGTTTTACTCATAACAAGATCAAATCGGGTGAAAATTTTCCTTAGCCCCCATGTAACTATTTGGTGATGGTATGTGAGGTACCTTAATGAGACAGTGGGAGCATTTTATTAGTCTGTGGCATGTTAGTAGTATGTGGTATTGGAAAAAATTAATAAAATCGGGTTAATACTACCCTCAAATTCCATATACTACTTATAATGCTTTTCGTTATTCTAACCAGTTTTATGCCGAATATGTCGGTCAGTGAGTATTAATATTTTTTTTTATATATAAAATTGCTTCAAAATATGTTCTCGAGTATAGCTGAGCAATGTCAAAATTAATATATTTCTCTATCCCCAATATATACATGATTTCCGTCTTTCCACCTGACTTTACACCGTTCCGGTTGATCAACGTGATATTTTAACAAAATTAAGTGGAAAAGATTTCTTAAAAATTATGTGGTTTGACGCTGAATTAGAATGAAATTAGTATATACTAAGTCTAAACCTCACACCTTCATATAATGAATTCCGATTCTCTGGTTGACGTTTGCCACCTAAGCTTATAATATAAAATTTAGCCACTTTGGTGGAGTTAATATCACATTCATACTTATGTATATCTCACTTCAAGCAATACAACTGAGACTAAGTTTATGGCCTTTAATATAAGTCAAGAAGATACCAAATTTGATTGTAATTTAATCACGATATCATTTAATAATGGATGTTTAATTCAATATTTTTTAATATACGGGTTAGAGAAATTTTCTGGTCTTTGATTTTCCCAGCTCACATGTACTACTTATGGTATAATTTTTTTCGTCAATTTGATAATTTAATGAAATTAAATGGACAGTTTTTCTCAAAACTAATGTATATCGCTGCATATGAATGAAATTGGTCTAGACTTTGTTTAAACCTTATAACCCTAATATACTGATTTCCGCTCCTCTGGTACAACAGCAACCTCATATACCCCACATATTAAATCTAACCCCTTTGGTTCAGTTTATATCACATATACCATGTTTGAGTTAAATAGCTTCTTTTTATAAACGTTAATATTTCGGAGAAAAAAAGAGTATTGACACAAAATAAATCTATGATCAATAACATAAGTTAATAAGATACCAAATAATAATCGAGTAATGAATGTTGAATTCTTTCGCAACATTTTTATACTTTCGCAACATGTTGCAACAGAGTATAGTTTTGTTCACCAAAGAGTTGTTTGCATCACCTAAAGTGATAGATATAGATTTCTATATACATATATTTCTTCTAATATTTGGTGATAATCAATCATGTTGAACTTATTATAAAATATACCAGACAACAATGCTAAAAAAGTTTCTTAGAGTGCTGGACTTTGTATAGAGAAAAAAAATCTTTCTAGAAAAACTTGCATGAAATAAATATTAGTAATGTAGTATCAAAAGGGCTAAAGACACTTTTTATGTGGTTATAGATCAACTGCGACCCCATCGGTTTACATGCTACTGTCTATTATTTCAGTTTTCCGACACATTTTAATATGAAGGTCATGAGGTGAACTGTAAACTCAAGAAAATTACATTTTTACCTAGCGCCGTTGGCAGCTTATGAAAGGTTTAGATATTAAGACAGAAAGAAGAAAATCTACATACCCGCTCTACATATGTGTATACCATACTTAATTATATGTAAGTTATTGTTAATTTAGCCTTCATGGGTAGACCCTTCAAAATAAGTACCATAGATCTTCCTGTTTTAGAAAGCGTTTAACAAAAGTATTTTACGGAGGGGTTTTCCGAGAACTTAATTTCAATACAATGAAATAAACTACTAATTTCTAAAATATAAATATAACTAAATATTATGCATATTATTTTAGTGAATAGCTAAGTAATATATAGGTATACAAAAGTACGTAAGCTGTACCAACATGTTGCAAGAGTATAATAAATATCAGTACACTGTGTTTGTAGTTTCAGTTTCACTAGATGTCTTTACCAGCAAAGTGCCTTATTCAAACTAATTTTAGTATATATGTGCACCAGTATATCATAGTACCTATACACGGAACAGGAAAGGAGTCATAGCAAGGACTTACAAGGAATTACAGTGAAAGAGAGCAGCACCTAGGATCCAACTTTTAACACCCGGACGGACTGAATTATATAAGTATTATCTATAAGTATTTTATATATTAATCCATTTATTATTAATTAATTATGCCTAGATTAAAAAGCAAATCTATATTACTAAGTCGTCTTCAGAATAGAAGACGTATGAGAGTTTTTCGTCCAAACTCTTTATATAGAGATAGTGAGTAGTCACAAAATACTGTAAGTCACGCTAATCGTAGATTAGATTCCGATGTACGTCTGTCCGACCAATTTTTCAATACAAATCAACATAGAACCAGGAGGGAAAATCTCGAGGTACGGTCTTTTGAACAAAATTTAAATACTGTTCACCATAGAACAAGGGGGCAAGATCCGCAAATTCGCTCTGAAGAGCAACTAAGAGATACTCGAGGTTATAGGTCTCGGCATGAAGACCCGGAGGTTCGATCTGTTGAGCAAGTTGCAAATACTGTTCAACATAGAACAAGGCGGCAAGATCCCCAAATTCGCTCTGAAGAGCAAATAAGAAATACTCGAGGTCATAGGTCTCGGCGTGAAGACCCCGAGGTTCGATCTGTTGAGCAAATTGCAAATACTGTTCAACATAGAACAAGGCGGCAAGATCCGCAAATTCGCTCTGAAGAGCAAATAAGAGATACTCGCGGTCATAGGTCTCAGCGTGAAGACCCCGAGGTTCGATCTGTTGAGCAAATTGCAAATACTGTTCAACATAGAACAAGGCGGCAAGATCCGCAAATTCGCTCTGAAGAGCAAATAAGAGATACTCGAGGTCATAGGTCTCGACGTGAAGACCCCGAGGTTCGATCTGTTGAGCAAATTGCAAATACTGTTCAACATAGAACAAGGCGGCAAGATCCGCAAATTCGCTCTGAAGAGCAAATAAGAGATACTCGAGGTCATAGGTCTCGGCCTGAAGACCCCGAGGTTCGATCTGTTGAGCAAATTGCAAATACTGTTCAACATAGAACAAGGCGGTAAGATCCCCAAATTCGATCTGAAGAGTAAATGAGAGATACTCGAGGTCATAGGTCTCGGCGTGAAGACCCCGAGGTTCGATCTGTTGAGCAAATTGCAAATACTGTTCAACATAGAACAAGGCGGCAAGATCCGCAAATCCGCTCTGAAGAGCAAATAAGAGATACTCGAGGTCATAGGTCTCTGCATGAAGACCCCGAGGTTCGATCTGTTGAGCAAGTTGCAAATACTGTTCAACATAAAACAAGGCGGCAAGATCCCCAAATTCGCTCTGAAGAGCAAATAAGAAATACTCGAGGTCATAGGTCTCGGCGTGAAGACCCCGAGGTTCGATCTGTTGAGCAAATTGCAAATACTGTTCAACATAGAACAAGGCGACAAGATCCGCAAATTCGCTCTGAAGAGCAAATAAGAGATACTCGAGGTCATAGGTCTCGGCGTGAAGACCCCGAGGTTCGATCTGTTGAGCAAATTGCAAATACTGTTCAACATAGAACAAGGCGGCAAGATCCGCAAATTCGCTCTGAAGAGCAAATAAGAGATACTCGCGGTCATAGGTCTCGGCGTGAAGACCCCGAGGTTCGATCTGTTGAGCAAATTGCAAATACTGTTCAACATAGAACAAGGCGACAAGATCCCCAAATTCGCTCTGAAGAGCAAATAAGAAATACTCGAGGTCATAGGTCTAGGCGTGAAGACCCCGAGGTTCGATCTGTTGAGCAAATTGCAAATACTGTTCAACATAGAACAAGGCGACAAGATCCGCAAATTCGCTCTGAAGAGCAAATAAGAAATACTCGAGGTCATAAGTCTCGGCGTGAAGACCCCGAGGTTCGATCTGTTGAGCAAATTGCAAATACTGTTCAACATAGAACAAGGCGGCAAGATCCGCAAATTCGCTCTGAAGAGCAAATAAGAGATACTCGCGGTCATTGGTCTCGGCGTGAAGACCCCGAGGTTCGATCTGTTGAGCAAATTGCAAATACTGTTCAACATAGAACAAGGCGACAAGATCCGCAAATTCGCTCTGAAGAGCAAATAAGAGATACTCGAGGTCATAGGTCTCGGCGTGAAGACCCCGAGGTTCGATCTGTTGAGCAAATTGCAAATACTGTTCAACATAGAACAAGGCGGCAAGATCCGCAAATTCACTCTGAAGAGCAAATAAGAGATACTCGAGGTCATAGGTCTCGGCATGAAGACCCCGAGGTTCGATCTGTTGAGCAAATTGCAAATACTGTTCAACATAGAACAAGGCGGTAAGATCCCCAAATTCGCTCTGAGGAGTAAATGAGAGATACTCGAGGTCATTGGTCTCGGCGTGAAGACCCCGAGGTGCGATCTGTTGAGCAAATTGCAAATACTGTTCAACATAGAACAAGGCGGCAAGATCCGCAAATTCGCTCTGAAGAGCAAATAAGAGATACTCGAGGTCATAGGTCTCGGCATGAAGACCCCGAGGTTCGATCTGTTGAGCAAGTTGCAAATACTGTTCAACATAGAACAAGGCGGTAGGATCCCCAAATTCGCTCTGAAGAGTAAATGAGAGATACTCGAGGTCATAAGTCTCGAAGTGAAGACCCCGAGGTTCGATCTGTTGAGCAAGTTGCAAATACTGTTCAACATAGAACAAGGCGGTAAGATCCTCAAATTCGCTCTGAAGAGTAAATGAGAGATACTCGAGGTCATAGGTCTCGGCGTGAAGACCCCGAGGTTCGATCTGTTGAGCAAATTGCAAATACTGTTGAACATAGAACAAGGCGGAAAGATCTGCAAATTCGCTCTGAAGAGCAAATAAGAGATACTCGAGGTCAAAGGTCTCGGCATGAAGACCCCTAGGTTCGATCTGTTGAGCAAGTTGCAAATACTGTTCAACATAGAACAAGGCGGCAAGATCCCCAAATTCGCTCTGAAGAGCAAATAAGAAATACTCGAGGTCATAGGTCTCGGCGTGAAGACCCCGAGGTTCGATCTGTTGAGCAAATTGCAAATACTGTTCAACATAGAACAAGGCGACAAGATCCGCAAATTCGCTCTGAAGAGCAAATAAGAGATACTCGAGGTCATAGGTCTCGGCGTGAAGACCCCGAGGTTCGATCTGTTGAGCAAATTGCCAATACTGTTCAACATAGAACAAGGCGGCAAGATCCGCAAATTCGCTCTGAAGAGCAAATAAGAGATACTCGCGGTCATAGGTCTCGGCGTGAAGACCCCGAGGTTCGATCTGTTGAGCAAATTGCAAATACTGTTCAACATAGAACAAGGCGACAAGATCCGCAAATTCGCTCTGAAGAGCAACTAAGAGATACTCGAGGTCATAGGTCTCGGCATGAAGACCCGGAGGTTCGATCTGTTGAGCAAGTTGCAAATACTGTTCAACATAGAACAAGGCGGCAAGATCCCCAAATTCGCTCTGAAGAGCAAATGAGAGATACTCGAAGTCATAGGTCTCGGCGTGAAGACCCCGAGGTGCGATCTGTTGAGCAAATTGCAAATACTGTTCAACATAGAACAAGGCGGCAAGATCCGCAAATTCGCTCTGAAGAGCAAATAAGAGATACTCGCGGTCATAGGTCTCGGCGTGTAGACCCCGAGGTTCGATCTGTTGAGCAAATTGCAAATACTGTTCAACATAGAACAAGGCGACAAGATCCGCAAATTCGCTCTGAAGAGCAACTAAGAGATACTCGAGGTCATAGGTCTCGGCATGAAGACCCCGAGGTTCGATCTGTTGAGCAAGTTGCAAATACTGTTCAACATAGAACAAGGCGGCAAGATCCCCAAATTCGCTCTGAAGAGCAAATGAGAGATACTCGAGGTCATAGGTCTCGGCGTGAAGACCCCGAGGTGCGATCTGTTGAGCAAATTGCAAATATTGTTCAACATAGAACAAGGCGGCAAGATCCGCAAATTCGCTCTGAAGAGTAAATGAGAGATACTCGAGGTCATAGGTCTCGGCGTGAAGACCCCGAGGTTCGATCTGTTGAGCAAATTGCAAATACTGTTGAACATTGAACAAGGCGGAAAGATCTGCAAATTCGCTCTGAAGAGCAAATAAGAGATACTCGAGGTCAAAGGTCTCGGCATGAAGACCCCTAGGTTCGATCTGTTGAGCAAGTTGCAAATACTGTTCAACATAGAACAAGGCGGTAAGATCCTCAAATTCGCTCTGAAGAGTAAATGAGAGATACTCGAGGTCATAGGTCTCGGCGTGAAGACCCCGAGGTTCGATCTGTTGAGCAAATTGCAAATACTGTTGAACATAGAACAAGGCGGAAAGATCTGCAAATTCGCTCTGAAGAGCAAATAAGAGATACTCGAGGTCAAAGGTCTCGGCATGAAGACCCCTAGGTTCGATCTGTTGAGCAAGTTGCAAATACTGTTCAACATAGAACAAGGCGGCAAGATCCCCAAATTCGCTCTGAAGAGCAAATAAGAAATACTCGAGGTCATAGGTCTCGGCGTGAAGACCCCGAGGTTCGATCTGTTGAGCAAATTGCAAATACTGTTCAACATAGAACAAGGCGACAAGATCCGCAAATTCGCTCTGAAGAGCAAATAAGAGATACTCGAGGTCATAGGTCTCGGCGTGAAGACCCCGAGGTTCGATCTGTTGAGCAAATTGCAAATACTGTTCAACATAGAACAAGGCGGCAAGATCCGCAAATTCGCTCTGAAGAGCAAATAAGAGATACTCGCGGTCATAGGTCTCGGCGTGAAGACCCCGAGGTTCGATCTGTTGAGCAAATTGCAAATACTGTTCAACATAGAACAAGGCGACAAGATCCGCAAATTCGCTCTGAAGAGCAACTAAGAGATACTCGAGGTCATAGGTCTCGGCATGAAGACCCGGAGGTTCGATCTGTTGAGCAAGTTGCAAATACTGTTCAACATAGAACAAGGCGGCAAGATCCCCAAATTCGCTCTGAAGAGCAAATAAGAGATACTCGAAGTCATAGGTCTCGGCGTGAAGACCCCGAGGTGCGATCTGTTGAGCAAATTGCAAATACTGTTCAACATAGAACAAGGCGACAAGATCCGCAAATTCGCTCTGAAGAGCAAATAAGAGATACTCGCGGTCATAGGTCTCGGCGTGAAGACCCCGAGGTTCGATCTGTTGAGCAAATTGCAAATACTGTTCAACATAGAACAAGGCGACAAGATCCGCAAATTCGCTCTGAAGAGCAACTAAGAGATACTCGAGGTCATAGGTCTCGGCATGAAGACCCCGAGGTTCGATCTGTTGAGCAAATTGCAAATACTGTTCAACATAGAACAAGGCGGCAAGATCCGCAAAGTCGCTCTGAAGAGCAAATAAGAGATACTCGAGGTCATAGGTCTCTGCATGAAGACCCCGAGGTGCGATCTGTTGAGCAAATTGCAAATACTGTTCAACATAGAACAAGGCGGCAAGATCCGCAAATTCGCTCTGAAGAGCAAATAAGAGATACTCGAGGTCATAGGTCTCTGCATGAAGACCCCGAGGTGCGATCTGTTGAGCAAATTGCAAATACTGTTCAACATAGAACAAGGCGACAAGATCCGCAAATTCGCTCTGAAGAGCAAATAAGAGATACTCGCGGTCATAGGTCTCGGCGTGAAGACCCCGAGGTTCGATCTGTTGAGCAAATTGCAAATACTGTTCAACATAGAACAAGGCGACAAGATCCGCAAATTCGCTCTGAAGAGCAAATAAGAGATACTCGAGGTCATAGGTCTCGGCGTGAAGACCCCGAGGTTCGATCTGTTGAGCAAATTGCAAATACTGTTCAACATAGAACAAGGCGGCAAGATCCGCAAATTCGCTCTGAAGAGCAAATAAGAGATACTCGAGGTCATAGGTCTCTGCATGAAGACCCCGAGGTGCGATCTGTTGAGCAAATTGCAAATACTGTTCAACATAGAACAAGGCGGCAAGATCCGCAAATTCGCTCTGAAGAGCAAATAAGAGATACTCGCGGTCATAGGTCTCGGCGTGAAGACCCCGAGGTTCGATCTGTTGAGCAAATTGTAAATACTGTTCAACATAGAACAAGGCGACAAGATCCGCAAATTCGCTCTGAAGAGCAAATAAGAGATACTCGAGGTCATAGGTCTCGGCGTGAAGACCCCGAGGTTCGATCTGTTGAGCAAATTGCAAATACTGTTCAACATAGAACAAGGCGGCAAGATCCGCAAATTCACTCTGAAGAGCAAATAAGAGATACTCGAGGTCATAGGTCTCGGCATGAAGACCCCGAGGTTCGATCTGTTGAGCAAATTGCAAATACTGTTCAACATAGAACAAGGCGGTAAGATCCCCAAATTCGCTCTGAGGAGTAAATGAGAGATACTCGAGGTCATAGGTCTCGGCGTGAAGACCCCGAGGTGCGATCTGTTGAGCAAATTGCAAATACTGTTCAACATAGAACAAGGCGGCAAGATCCGCAAATTCGCTCTGAAGAGCAAATAAGAGATACTCGAGGTCATAGGTCTCGGCATGAAGACCCCGAGGTTCGATCTGTTGAGCAAGTTGCAAATACTGTTCAACATAGAACAAGGCGGTAGGATCCCCAAATTCGCTCTGAAGAGTAAATGAGAGATACTCGAGGTCATAAGTCTCGAAGTGAAGACCCCGAGGTTCGATCTGTTGAGCAAGTTGCAAATACTGTTCAACATAGAACAAGGCGGTAAGATCCTCAAATTCGCTCTGAAGAGTAAATGAGAGATACTCGAGGTCATAGGTCTCGGCGTGAAGACCCCGAGGTTCGATCTGTTGAGCAAATTGCAAATACTGTTGAACATAGAACAAGGCGGAAAGATCTGCAAATTCGCTCTGAAGAGCAAATAAGAGATACTCGAGGTCAAAGGTCTCGGCATGAAGACCCCTAGGTTCGATCTGTTGAGCAAGTTGCAAATACTGTTCAACATAGAACAAGGCGGCAAGATCCCCAAATTCGCTCTGAAGAGCAAATAAGAAATACTCGAGGTCATAGGTCTCGGCGTGAAGACCCCGAGGTTCGATCTGTTGAGCAAATTGCAAATACTGTTCAACATAAAACAAGGCGACAAGATCCGCAAATTCGCTCTGAAGAGCAAATAAGAGATACTCGAGGTCATAGGTCTCGGCGTGCAGACCCCGAGGTTCGATCTGTTGAGCAAATTGCAAATACTGTTCAACATAGAACAAGGCGGCAAGATCCGCAAATTCGCTCTGAAGAGCAAATAAGAGATACTCGCGGTCATAGGTCTCGGCGTGAAGACCCCGAGGTTCGATCTGTTGAGCAAATTGCAAATACTGTTCAACATAGAACAAGGCGGCAAGATCCGCAAATTCGCTCTGAAGAGCAACTAAGAGATACTCGAGGTCATAGGTCTCGGCATGAAGACCCGGAGGTTCGATCTGTTGAGCAAGTTGCAAATACTGTTCAACATAGAACAAGGCGGCAAGATCCCCAAATTCGCTCTGAAGAGCAAATGAGAGATACTCGAAGTCATAGGTCTCGGCGTGAAGACCCCGAGGTGCGATCTGTTGAGCAAATTGCAAATACTGTTCAACATAGAACAAGGCGGCAAGATCCGCAAATTCGCTCTGAAGAGCAAATAAGAGATACTCGCGGTCATAGGTCTCGGCGTGAAGACCCCGAGGTTCGATCTGTTGAGCAAATTGCAAATACTGTTCAACATAGAACAAGGCGACAAGATCCGCAAATTCGCTCTGAAGAGCAACTAAGAGATACTCGAGGTCATAGGTCTCGGCATGAAGACCCCGAGGTTCGATCTGTTGAGCAAGTTGCAAATACTGTTCAACATAGAACAAGGCGGCAAGATCCCCAAATTCGCTCTGAAGAGCAAATGAGAGATACTCGAGGTCATAGGTCTCGGCGTGAAGACCCCGAGGTGCGATCTGTTGAGCAAATTGCAAATACTGTTCAACATAGAACAAGGCGGCAAGATCCGCAAATTCGCTCTGAAGAGCAAATAAGAGATACTCGAGGTCATAGGTCTCGGCGTGAAGACCCCGAGGTGCGATCTGTTGAGCAAATTGCAAATACTGTTCAACATAGAACAAGGCGACAAGATCCGCAAATTCGCTCTGAAGAGCAAATAAGAGATACTCGCGGTCATAGGTCTCGGCGTGAAGACCCCGAGGTTCGATCTGTTGAGCAAATTGCAAATACTGTTCAACATAGAACAAGGCGACAAGATCCGCAAATTCGCTCTGAAGAGCAAATAAGAGATACTCGAGGTCATAGGTCTCGGCATGAAGACCCCGAGGTTCGATCTGTTGAGCAAATTGCAAATACTGTTCAACATAGAACAAGGCGGTAAGATCCTCAAATTCGCTCTGAAGAGTAAATGAGAGATACTCGAGGTCATAGGTCTCGGCGTGAAGACCCCGAGGTTCGATCTGTTGAGCAAATTGCAAATACTGTTGAACATAGAACAAGGCGGAAAGATCTGCAAATTCGCTCTGAAGAGCAAATAAGAGATACTCGAGGTCAAAGGTCTCGGCATGAAGACCCCTAGGTTCGATCTGTTGAGCAAGTTGCAAATACTGTTCAACATAGAACAAGGCGGTAAGATCCTCAAATTCGCTCTGAAGAGTAAATGAGAGATACTCGAGGTCATAGGTCTCGGCGTGAAGACCCCGAGGTTCGATCTGTTGAGCAAATTGCAAATACTGTTGAACATAGAACAAGGCGGAAAGATCTGCAAATTCGCTCTGAAGAGCAAATAAGAGATACTCGAGGTCAAAGGTCTCGGCATGAAGACCCCTAGGTTCGATCTGTTGAGCAAGTTGCAAATACTGTTCAACATAGAACAAGGCGGCAAGATCCCCAAATTCGCTCTGAAGAGCAAATAAGAAATACTCGAGGTCATAGGTCTCGGCGTGAAGACCCCGAGGTTCGATCTGTTGAGCAAATTGCAAATACTGTTCAACATAGAACAAGGCGACAAGATCCGCAAATTCGCTCTGAAGAGCAAATAAGAGATACTCGAGGTCATAGGTCTCGGCGTGAAGACCCCGAGGTTCGATCTGTTGAGCAAATTGCAAATACTGTTCAACATAGAACAAGGCGGCAAGATCCGCAAATTCGCTCTGAAGAGCAAATAAGAGATACTCGCGGTCATAGGTCTCGGCGTGAAGACCCCGAGGTTCGATCTGTTGAGCAAATTGCAAATACTGTTCAACATAGAACAAGGCGACAAGATCCGCAAATTCGCTCTGAAGAGCAACTAAGAGATACTCGAGGTCATAGGTCTCGGCATGAAGACCCGGAGGTTCGATCTGTTGAGCAAGTTGCAAATACTGTTCAACATAGAACAAGGCGGCAAGATCCCCAAATTCGCTCTGAAGAGCAAATAAGAGATACTCGAAGTCATAGGTCTCGGCGTGAAGACCCCGAGGTGCGATCTGTTGAGCAAATTGCAAATACTGTTCAACATAGAACAAGGCGACAAGATCCGCAAATTCGCTCTGAAGAGCAAATAAGAGATACTCGCGGTCATAGGTCTCGGCGTGAAGACCCCGAGGTTCGATCTGTTGAGCAAATTGCAAATACTGTTCAACATAGAACAAGGCGACAAGATCCGCAAATTCGCTCTGAAGAGCAACTAAGAGATACTCGAGGTCATAGGTCTCGGCATGAAGACCCCGAGGTTCGATCTGTTGAGCAAATTGCAAATACTGTTCAACATAGAACAAGGCGGCAAGATCCGCAAATTCGCTCTGAAGAGCAAATAAGAGATACTCGAGGTCATAGGTCTCGACGTGAAGACCCCGAGGTGCGATCTGTTGAGCAAATTGCAAATACTGTTCAACATAGAACAAGGCGGCAAGATCCGCAAATTCGCTCTGAAGAGCAAATAAGAGATACTCGCGGTCATAGGTCTCGGCGTGAAGACCCCGAGGTTCGATCTGTTGAGCAATTTGCAAATACTGTTCAACATAGAACAAGGCGACAAGATCCGCAAATTCGCTCTGAAGAGCAAATAAGAGATACTCGAGGTCATAGGTCTCGGCGTGAAGACCCCGAGGTTCGATCTGTTGAGCAAATTGCAAATACTGTTCAACATAGAACAAGGCGGCAAGATCCGCAAATTCACTCTGAAGAGCAAATAAGAGATACTCGAGGTCATAGGTCTCGGCATGAAGACCCCGAGGTTCGATCTGTGGAGCAAATTGCAAATACTGTTCAACATAGAACAAGGCGGTAAGATCCCCAAATTCGCTCTGAGGAGTAAATGAGAGATACTCGAGGTCATAGGTCTCGGCGTGAAGACCCCGAGGTGCGATCTGTTGAGCAAATTGCAAATACTGTTCAACATAGAACAAGGCGGCAAGATCCGCAAATTCGCTCTGAAGAGCAAATAAGAGATACTCGAGGTCATAGGTCTCGGCATGAAGACCCCGAGGTTCGATCTGTTGAGCAAGTTGCAAATACTGTTCAACATAGAACAAGGCGGTAGGATCCCCAAATTCGCTCTGAAGAGTAAATGAGAGATACTCGAGGTCATAAGTCTCGAAGTGAAGACCCCGAGGTTCGATCTGTTGAGCAAGTTGCAAATACTGTTCAACATAGAACAAGGCGGTAAGATCCTCAAATTCGCTCTGAAGAGTAAATGAGAGATACTCGAGGTCATAGGTCTCGGCGTGAAGACCCCGAGGTTCGATCTGTTGAGCAAATTGCAAATACTGTTGAACATAGAACAAGGCGGAAAGATCTGCAAATTCGCTCTGAAGAGCAAATAAGAGATACTCGAGGTCAAAGGTCTCGGCATGAAGACCCCTAGGTTCGATCTGTTGAGCAAGTTGCAAATACTGTTCAACATAGAACAAGGCGGCAAGATCCCCAAATTCGCTCTGAAGAGCAAATAAGTAATACTCGAGGTCATAGGTCTCGGCGTGAAGACCCCGAGGTTCGATCTGTTGAGCAAATTGCAAATACTGTTCAACATAGAACAAGGCTACAAGATCCGCAAATTCGCTCTGAAGAGCAAATAAGAGATACTCGAGGTCATAGGTCTCGGCGTGCAGACCCCGAGGTTCGATCTGTTGAGCAAATTGCAAATACTGTTCAACATAGAACAAGGCGGCAAGATCCGCAAATTCGCTCTGAAGAGCAAATAAGAGATACTCGCGGTCATAGGTCTCGGCGTGAAGACCCCGAGGTTCGATCTGTTGAGCAAATTGCAAATACTGTTCAACATAGAACAAGGCGGCAAGATCCGCAAATTCGCTCTGAAGAGCAACTAAGAGATACTCGAGGTCATAGGTCTCGGCATGAAGACCCGGAGGTTCGATCTGTTGAGCAAGTTGCAAATACTGTTCAACATAGAACAAGGCGGCAAGATCCCCAAATTCGCTCTGAAGAGCAAATGAGAGATACTCGAAGTCATAGGTCTCGGCGTGAAGACCCCGAGGTGCGATCTGTTGAGCAAATTGCAAATACTGTTCAACATAGAACAAGGCGGCAAGATCCGCAAATTCGCTCTGAAGAGCAAATAAGAGATACTCGCGGTCATAGGTCTCGGCGTGAAGACCCCGAGGTTCGATCTGTTGAGCAAATTGCAAATACTGTTCAACATAGAACAAGGCGACAAGATCCGCAAATTCGCTCTGAAGAGCAACTAAGAGATACTCGAGGTCATAGGTCTCGGCATGAAGACCCCGAGGTTCGATCTGTTGAGCAAGTTGCAAATACTGTTCAACATAGAACAAGGCGGCAAGATCCCCAAATTCGCTCTGAAGAGCAAATGAGAGATACTCGAGGTCATAGGTCTCGGCGTGAAGACCCCGAGGTGCGATCTGTTGAGCAAATTGCAAATACTGTTCAACATAGAACAAGGCGGCAAGATCCGCAAATTCGCTCTGAAGAGCAAATAAGAGATACTCGAGGTCATAGGTCTCGGCGTGAAGACCCCGAGGTGCAATCTGTTGAGCAAATTGCAAATACTGTTCAACATAGAACAAGGCGACAAGATCCGCAAATTCGCTCTGAAGAGCAAATAAGAGATACTCGCGGTCATAGGTCTCGGCGTGAAGACCCCGAGGTTCGATCTGTTGAGCAAATTGCAAATACTGTTCAACATAGAACAAGGCGACAAGATCCCCAAATTCGCTCTGAAGAGCAAATAAGAAATACTCGAGGTCATAGGTCTCAGCGTGAAGACCCCGAGGTTCGATCTGTTGAGCAAATTGCAAATACTGTTCAACATAGAACAAGGCGACAAGATCCGCAAATTCGCTCTGAAGAGCAAATAAGAGATACTCGAGGTCATAGGTCTCGGCATGAAGACCCCGAGGTTCGATCTGTTGAGCAAGTTGCAAATACTGTTCATCATAGAACAAGGCGACAAGATCCGCAAATTCGCTCTGAAGAGCAAATAAGAGATACTCGCGGTCATAGGTCTCGGCGTGAAGACCCCGAGGTTCGATCTGTTGAGCAAATTGCAAATACTGTTCAACATAGAACAAGGCGACAAGATCCGCAAATTCGCTCTGAAGAGCAAATAAGAGATACTCGAGGTCATAGGTCTCGGCGTGAAGACCCCGAGGTTCGATCTGTTGAGCAAATTGCAAATACTGTTCAACATAGAACAAGGCGGCAAGATCCGCAAATTCGCTCTGAAGAGCAAATAAGAGATACTCGAGGTCATAGGTCTCGGCGTGAAGACCCCGAGGTTCGATCTGTTGAGCAAATTGCAAATACTGTTCAACATAGAACAAGGCGACAAGATCCGCAAATTCGCTCTGAAAAGCAAATAAGAGATACTCGAGGTCATAGGTCTCGGCGTGAAGACCCCGAGGTTCGATCTGTTGAGCAAATTGCAAATACTGTTCAACATAGAACAAGGCGGCAAGATCCGCAAATTCGCTCTGAAGAGCAAATAAGAGATACTCGAGGTCATAGGTCTCGGCGTGAAGACCCCGAGGTTCGATCTGTTGAGCAAATTGCAAATACTGTTCAACATAGAACAAGGCGGTAAGATCCCCAAATTCGCTCTGAAGAGTAAATGAGAGATACTCGAGGTCATAACTCTCGAAGTGAAGACCCCGAGGTTCGATCTGTTGAGCAAATTGCAAATACTGTTCAACATAGAACAAGGCGGCAAGATCCGCAAATTCGCTCTGAAGAGCAAATAAGAGATACTCGAGGTCATAGGTCTCGGCATGAAGACCCCGAGGTTCGATCTGTTGAGCAAGTTGCAAATACTGTTCAACATAGAACAAGGCGGTAGGATCCCCAAATTCGCTCTGAAGAGTAAATGAGAGATACTCGAGGTCATAAGTCTCGAAGTGAAGACCCCGAGGTTCGATCTGTTGAGCAAATTGCAAATACTGTTGAACATAGAACAAGGCGGCAAGATCTGCAAATTCGCTCGGAAGAGCAAATAAGAGATACTCGAGGTCATAGGTCTCGGCATGAAGACCCCGAGGTTCGATCTGTTGAGCAAATTGCAAATACTGTTCAACATAGAACAAGGCGGCAAGATCCCCAAATTCGCTCTGAAGAGCAAATAAGAGATACTCGAGGTCATAGGTCTCGGCATGAAGGCCCCGAGGTTCGATCTGTTGAGCAAGTTGCAAATACTGTTCAACATAGAACAAGGCGGTAGGATCCCCAAATTCGCTCTGAAGAGTAAATGAGAGATACTCGAGGTCATAAGTCTCGAAGTGAAGACCCCGAGGTTCGATCTGTTGAGCAAATTGCAAATACTGTTGAACATAGAACAAGGCGGCAAGATCTGCAAATTCGCTCTGAAGAGCAAATAAGAGATACTCGAGGTCATAGGTCTCGGCATGAAGACCCCGAGGTTCGATCTGTTGAGCGAATTGCAAATACTGTTCAACATAGAACAAGTCGGCAAGATCCCCAAATTCGCTCTGAAGAGCAAATAAGAGATACTCGAGGTCATAGGTCTCGGCGTGAAGACCCCGAGGTGCGATCTGTTGAGCAAGTTGCAAATACTGTTCAACATAGAACAAGGCGGCAAGATCCCCAAATTCGCTCTGATGAGCAAATAAGAAATACTCGTGGTCATAGGTCTCGGCGTGAAGACCCCGAGGTTTGATCTGTTGAGCAAATTGCAAATACTGTTCAACATAGAACAAGGCGGTAGGATCCCCAAATTCGCTCTGAAGAGTAAATGAGAGATACTCGAGGTCATAGGTCTCAGCGTGAAGACCCCGAGGTGCGATCTGTTGAGCAAATTGCAAATACTGTTCAACATAGAACAAGGCGGCAAGATCCGCAAATTCGCTCTGAAGAGCAAATAAGAGATACTCGAGGTCATAGGTCTCGGCATGAAGACCCCGAGGTTCGATCTGTTGAGCAAGTTGCAAATACTGTTCAACATAGAACAAGGCGGCAAGATCCCCAAATTCGCTCTGATGAGCAAATAAGAAATACTCGAGGTCATAGGTCTCGGCGTGAAGACCCCGAGGTTTGATCTGTTGAGCAAATTGCAAATACTGTTCAACATAGAACAAGGCGGTAAAATCCCCAAATTCGATCTGAAGAGTAAATGAGAGATACTCGAGGTCATAGGTCTCGGCGTGAAGACCCCGAGGTTCGATCTGTTGAGCAAGTTGCAAATACTGTTCAACATAAAACAAGGCGGTAGGATCCCCAAATTCGCTCTGAAGAGTAAATGAGAGATACTCGAGGTCATAGGTCTCGGCGTGAAGACCCCGAGGTGCGATCTGTTGAGCAAATTGCAAATACTGTTCGACATAGAACAAGGCGGCAAGATCCGCAAATTCGCTCTGAAGAGCAAATAAGAGATACTCGAGGTCATAGGTCTCGGCATGAAGACCCCGAGGTTCGATCTGTTGAGCAAGTTGCAAATACTGTTCAACATAGAACAAGGCGGCAAGATCCCCAAATTCGCTCTGATGAGCAAATAAGAAATACTCGAGGTCATAGGTCTCGGCGTGAAGACCCCGAGGTTTGATCTGTTGAGCAAATTGCAAATACTGTTCAACATAGAACAAGGCGGTAGGATCCCCAAATTCGCTCTGAAGAGTAAATGAGAGATACTCGAGGTCATAAGTCTCGAAGTGAAGACCCCGAGGTTCGATCTGTTGAGCAAGTTGCAAATACTGTTCAACATAGAACAAGGCGGCAAGATCCCCAAATTCGCTCTGAAGAGCAAATAAGAAATACTCGAGGTCATAGGTCTCGGCGTGAAGACCCCGAGGTTCGATCTGTTGAGCAAATTGCAAATTCTGTTCAACATAGAACAAGGCGGCAAGATCCGCAAATTCGCTCTGAAGAGCAAATAAGAGATACTCGAGGTCATAGGTCTCGGCGTGAAGACCCCGAGGTTCGATCTGTTGAGCAAATTGCAAATACTGTTCAACATAGAACAAGGCGGTAAGATCCCCAAATTCGCTCTGAAGAGTAAATGAGAGATACTCGAGGTCATAAGTCTCGAAGTGAAGACCCCGAGGTTCGATCTGTTGAGCAAGTTGCAAATACTGTGCAACATAGAACAAGGCGGCAAGATCTACAAATTCGCTCTGAAGAGCAAATAAGAAATACTCGAGGTCATAGATCTCGTCGAGAAAATCCTATGGTACATTATGATGAACAAAGTAGGAACAAAGTATGATCCCTTCATAGAGAACTTCGCGCAAGAAATCCTGAGTATAGGATTTAAGAGCGCATTCGTGATCAAATGCAAAGAGAACATGCTAGAAGAAATCCTGAAATAAGGAGAGAGGAGCGTGGTAGAGAAACACAACGTCGACAGCTTAGTAGAAGGGGTATGAGGGAATAAATTTTGAATCAGAGACGTCTTAAACAAGGTCAAGTTCGCCTTCGTAGAGATAACCCACTCAATAGATAAATTGAAAACCAAAGGCAGTCCCAACGAATCCGATTAACGAGAGAAAATAATGTTATAGAAACTGATAATAGTGGCAATTTAACAGATTTCAAAAACATTTATTTCCAAAATATATATAAGGGCCCTACTGAAATATGTATTTGCTGCGACGGCTTATGGTTTTCACACCAAGTTCGCAAATTAAATTTCGAAACTATTGCGCAAGGTCACCCGAATGCTGCATCCGCCTTCTTTTCCCGATTGGTTCAATCTTTTCATGCGGCACAAACTTCTCATGATAATCCCTCAGGTAATAATATTTCCACGGTTCTTTTACCTTCAGAGCTAAATCCAGGCGGTCAAGAAACTCTTTTGGACAATATTCCTGTAGAAAACTTAGACCATAACCGTTTAGATATAGCGCCAGGTGAAGGACAAAGACCAATTGACATAGTTCAAGATAATAATTCACAAGAGTTGTCATTTAGAACAATATACGTTGGGCAGAAGCGTACATGCTCTGAAACGTATAGCAAAATAATACGTTCTGAAACTCGCGTGTACCATTCCAAAGTTGTTCTATGATTACAAAAAATTAGAACTGCTACAAATTAAGAATAGTACATCCATTTGCCTTAGAAAGTTTTCAGGTCGCAACCGAGTTACGGCCCAAAATCTATTAAACGAAAACTTTGTTCAAAACTTGATTCAACACGATGATGGTTAAAAGGTTTTGAAAGGCGTTAAATCCTCACCTGCGCACTGGGAAGCTGAGAAGAAAAAGGCAATCGCTATGATTCGCCAATTTGGGCTTCCAACCTTCTTTATCACTTTATCGGCTGCAGAATCTCAGTGGGTTGAGCTTTTGGTCATCCTCTCTAAAACTGTTGATTCTAAAGATATTTCGGAAGAGGAAGCCAACAGTTTAACAACCCAAGATAGATATCGCTTAATTCGGTCAGACGCGGTTATTTGTGCTAGATATTTTGACTACCGCTATCGACAAATTCTTAAGCTTTTTAAAGATAACGCTAGCATTTTTGGAGATCATTTTGTTACAAATTTCTATTGGAGAGTGGAGTTTCAACAGAGAGGTTCCCCGCATGTACATGGTATGTATTGGCTTAATAATGCTCCCAGGATCAACCTTCAAGATCCTCAGACATTACCTGATGTCATTAGTTTTATTGACAATTATATTTCTACCGATGGTTCGATCTGCCACTTAGAAAATTATTTGGGTTATCAAAAGCATAACCACAGCCGGTCTTGTACTAGGGAAATAAGAGCACAACAGTTTTATCGTTTTGGTATACCATATCCGCCAATGCCCTCAACGCAAATACTGTTACCTCTTACAGAAACAAGTCAAAATTCAGAAAGACACAAGGAAAACTTTTTCAAAATTCAAAACGTTTTAAATTCAAATATGACTACAGAAGACATTTCTAATTTAAACGATTTTGAACACTTCCTGTCTGTTAGTAGAGTAAATATGTCTTTTGATGACTATTTGTTAGCCCTTAGCTCAAGTTTAACAAAACGCAAATTTTTCTAAAAAGAAAATTACAGGATCGTTTTATAAACGCTTATAATCCTCTAATTTTGGAACTCCATAGAGCAAATATGGATATCCAATATATACTGGATGCATATGCTTGCTGTTCATATATAATTTATTATATTAACAAGTCTAACAGGGGAATTTCTAGGCTCTTAAATGAAGCTATATCAGAGTTAAATGCTGGAAATTATACTATTAAGCAAAAACTTAAACATATAGGTCACAAACTTATATCAGCCACAGAAATATCTGCACAAGAAGCAGTATATTGCTGCATTGGGCTCCATCTTTCGGAAGCAAGTAATGCAGAAAAATTTATATATACCTTTCGACCTGAGGAACGTGTTCGAATGGTAAAACCTAAAACGGAACTTCAGAACCTTCCTTCAGGTTCGACTGAAATATTCGTAGCCGGTATTTTAGAACGTTATATTCAAAGATCCGATTAGTTAGAAACTCTTTGTTTAGCTGATTTTTTATCTAGGTATAAATATTTTAAATCTAGTAGAAGAGCACAAGATAGTGATCATGAAGAAGAAGAGAGGGAAGACGATAATTTACCAGAAAGCGGGGTTGTCATGCCTCTTAAAGACGGTAGCGGTATTGTGAAAAAACGTACCAACCCTTGTATTATTCGGTACAGAAGGTTTAACCCAGATTTGGCCAGAGTTGAGTATTTCCGCGAAATGTTAATGTTTTACTATCCTTGGCGGCATGAACAGCAAGATCTCATTGAACACGATAATGTGCAGACTTGCATAACACATCGTATTATAATTGAGAAAAAATCAAAGAAAATATGATGTTTTTGAGCAAAGAGAACTTCAAAATGTTCTACAAAGTCTTTATAATGAAATAGACTTGGACGAGGTGCTCAAAATGAAGGTGCTCAAAATGAATGAAATAAACCCAAATATAAATTTGCTGGACTTGCATGGCGAAGATTCAACAGATAATGGCACTGAATCTGATTGCAATATTAGACTTATTAAACTACCCCCTTCATTCCAGTTGAGGAATTATTTTCTTTAGTTCAAAGTCTAAATACTAAGCAAAGAACCTATTTGACACATTTGATGCACCACCTAAAACCAAATCTCCCATTTTATGAGTTCATTGGCGGCGGTGCAGGTGTAGGAAAGAGTCGTTTGATAACTGCAATATATCAAGCTCTTAACCATCGTTACAATTCTACACCTGGATCCAATCCAAGTTCCTTAAAAGTTCTTCTTTGCGCACCTACGGGTAAAGCAGCATTCGGAATAGGTGGAATGACCTTTCGTTCAATACTCTCTTTACCTGACAGTTAATTCATTGTATTCCAGACTTATCGATTTAAAATCAATAATCATAATAATTGATGAAATATCGCTGGTAGGTGCTCGTATGTTTAGCTCTATTGATGCGAGATTAAAACGAATTTTCAAAACAGACAGCCCGTTCGGTGGTATACCGATGACAGTGTTTGGTGATTTGAAGCAACTCTCACCTGTTGGAGATAGGTGGATATTCTCTCTTAATCCCAATGATGCATACAGCACTTTAGTTGGTTCCCCTTTGTGGGAGTTATTTAAATACTTTGAATTAACAGAGATAACGAGACAACGGTAGGATCAGGCCTTTGCAATTGCATTAAATCATATGGCATCCGGTACTATGACAAATGAGGACATATCACTCATTGAAACTCGAGTAGTTAATTTCGAAGAAGTTCCCGATGATGCCATACATTTATTTTGGTCCAATGAAGAGACAAATAATTTCAATGCCCTTAAGCTCAGTCGAATCCCAACAGAAGCTTTCCTTTCAACTGCAAAAGACTCAGTTAAAGGAATTGGTATAAATGAAAATGATAATATTTTGGAAAGAGTTAAACTTTTCAAAACTTCTGAAACGCAGGGACTGCCCTATGAATTGACACTAAAAACCTCCGCCAAATATATAATTATTTTGAACATAAACACGTGTGATGGCTTGGTTAATGGGGCAGCTGAACAACTGATGCAAATTGATTTCCATTGTTCTTTTCCAACAATTCTGTGGATTAAATTTTTGGAACCTTCTGTTGGTTTTATAGCACGATCAAAAAAGCCTCATCCTCAAGAAAGTTCTTGAACATCAATTGAAAATGTTTTAAAATCTTTTTATTGTAAAAGAAATGAACAAATTTCAATTGAAAGAAATCAGTTTCCAGTTGTTCCGGCTGAGGAAATAACTATTCATAAAAGTGAGGGTGCCACATATAATATAGTTGTAGTTCATAATCGATCCAGAATGCCTAGAGCCTCAATATATGTCGCTTGTAGTGGAGCTACTTCTGCAGAAGGTCCATTCATCATAGGAAATTTTATTCCTCCTAACAAATTTTCTGAATCGGATCCCCTATTTAGGGAACTGAGGGAATTGAACACAAATAAAGCTTTGACAACAAGTTTCAATTTTATGATTTCCCGAACATCAGGACATCAAATTTTATTCCATAATGTTCAGAGTCTTCACGCTCACATTAATGATATAAAAAGCGACTGTTTGATGCTATCTTCAGATATTTTATGTTTTGTAGAAACTTGGAGTTATCCTTGCGAAAGTTTTGATATACCAGGATTTACTCCAATTAACGAGCTGAGGATAGATAGCACGGAAACAACCAACAGAAATAAACGGGGCATTATAATATATGCAAAGCTTAGTATTGCTTGCTCTATAGAATCAAAGGCTGTAAAGAAAATTTATTCAGGCCGCAAAGTGTTAGAAGCGGTTTTGTTTCAATATTAATATTCTGGTTCTATATAGAAATTCAGCTTTCTCTGTCAGACAATTAATTGTAGAACTTCAGGAAGTCCTTACTTCAAATATAATCGAATTGGAATGGTATAGGAATTTTGACAGTAGTTTTTAAGACAATTTTAAGAAAAATATGTAAATAATCTAATTAAAAAAATTTAAATTATATATAAAATTTGTTATTATATATGACATTATTATATAAATATATGATGGAAATTAAATAGTATAAGGAAAAAAGAAATATAATTTGGATATATGTATAAGAATCTCTACAAAAATTTATGTTTAATATTGGAAATATTATATACAAATTAATATAATAATAATTATATCATTTTTAAAGTTGTTAATATTTATTATTTTTAAGCTATACATATCGATATAATAAATAAAAAATGTTATTCATTGTCCAAAAATGATTTCTTTTCATACTTCTCAATACAGTTGTAATGCATTCTATATAAAATCAATTATAAGCGTATACAAAAAACACAAGAACGATTTCTCATAATTTGAGTAAATTTAGTTTACAAATTGTTCTAATTATTTTCCTGTGAGTGAAAAGTAAATAACTAAGGCAACAGTTCCTACTTCTAATTATTAAAATATATAAAGAAGTCTCAAACGAATATACCATTTAACTTTGCGAGAGGTTACATCCGAACTTAGTTTTTTGTACATATTCCTTCATTTAATCTGTTTCTTCGTTTTAGCATTTTAAGTTTAATTGTTTTTCATTTCCAGTTAGTATTCACTGTTAACATATTAGCTTTATTGAAATTTTTTTATGTACAACATTTGGTGTAAGATTTACTTAGGCTGAAAAACAACACTATTGAATTAAATTATATAAAAATTTTAGTATGATATTTGTTCAAATTTAGCCTATAATAACTATTTATAACAAAATATAACAACATTTCACCCTAGGTGTCCCGCCTCAATAGCTATAAAGGCGGAAAACGTGGAAATATTTCAATTCAAAAAAAATAAATTAAAAATTTACACTATGAGTAATAAATATAGTATAAAATTGTGCAATAATGGTCAAATATTTATTAATATATTGTAACTGTGTGTATTTGATTTCAAAATTGTTTGAGCAGAAAATAATCCGACATACCCATCGTCTCTTAATTACCTCCTCTGTGGATATACTTATATAATCAGTACCCGCAAGTATTTTTTGTTATTTATAAATATTAGGTGGAAAACTGCGTTTATTGCTGGATATAAATAATAATGTTCTTGCGATGATATATATATTTTTTTTACAATAATTCGATTATTTCGGTATGTGATTAATTATCTTACATTTTTATTCGGCTCGATTTTTATATAATTATATAATAATATAATATTTCCATTAATTTAAATATTTTTATATACAGTAACATATTTTTTATTTATTTTTACTTTTTCGCGGAGGAAATGGATGCACCATTTTGGTGTATCTGAGTCTGACATGGTATGGTACCACCATAAAAATTGGTTAGGGTTAACAGAAGATAACCCCACCATAAATATTTGTTAGTGCCAACAGTGAAGATAATATCGGACTGTGGAAGTTTAGATAAATACTTTAAGTTCCATACAGGTTATTTTCGGCTGTTTCAAGGAGTACATCAGGAGGTGTCCCTTCAATACAATATACAATACGTAAGAAACACTCATATTCCCCACCTTTAGGAAATTTGAAAATTTGGGGCGAAAAATTGTAAAACGCAAACAGATACGAACCTAGGTGAAAGAACTCCTCGGAAAAGAAAATTTTTAAATTGAAAACCATAGCTCTGGGGGTTCACTTCATATTCCCTCTAGCTTACAGATATTTAAAGCCCTATTCTAATTGGCCATCACTAAGAACTTTGACACAATTTATTCAAAGTTGGCCAAGAATTTCTGATAGCACGTACAGCAGCATAACAACTCTGGAATTTTGAAGCCGTGTCAATTTGCTGCGATGAAATGTCTCTGAAGACCCATTAGCAGTATGATAAAAGTAGATATGGGAATTTAACTGTTGGCCTGGAGGACTATGACGATGGGCGATTATGGCGACGAAAATCGTAATATATGTACATCATCGGCGGTGTCCACACGCTGAATTTGGCTAGAGTCGACTCGGTTGAATGTTATCCTCAAACATTAACTTTGGTTGTTTGTTGTAGTTCAAAAACGCCAACAACAAACAGAAATTCTGATATCCAAAATACCGAATTCACTTCACTGTCTTCCTAATACAAGGTGGTCTGCTAGAATCATGGCCGTCAAGTCATTTTGAAAGAATCTTCCCGGATCGATAAACCATTTGAAAGAAGTTAAAAAACTCAACCTTATCGTCGAAACTCGTCGGAACGTTGATGGAATTTTGAAATATAAAAGCTAATTTGAGTGCGTTTTGATGGTCTCCATATGGCTTAAAATCCTTCAGTCCATTAATGAAAGAAACTTAGTTCTAACTAATTTCATTTCAATTTGAATAAGATGTTTCTGTCTTCTTATAAACTGCCAAGTCTTGCTATCCCTATATTCATATTATGGTATAATCTGAAAAATAAATGTTTGGCTGAAAGTCATTATTGATGATTTTCAAAGTCGTACAAAACAAATTTGTTCCACCCAACATTTAAAACAGATGTGATGAGAGCATAAAACACTACGTTGTATTTGACTTATTCTTCAAAAACATATAAGTAGTAAGTGGGAAGATAGTTAATAACATTGATAAAGAATTATAAACATTCCTGCAGAGAGGCAGCCCGGGTGTCTGCCTATGATAACTTTGACTCATCTAAGACCCACAACTTTTGAAAAAATAAGTATGCATTTACCATAGCTACAAAGTTTTTGAGAAACACGGTTGCTAGTGCAATGTTCCCATTATACAGATTTTCTTAATACAGCCGAATTTGTTCTTTTTTTTATCAATAATAATGTAAGAACTACTCCGTACATGTCGTCATGTCTTTTCCGAAAATCGTGGTCCTTAGAACCGCTAATTATGTGACTAAGGGAATTCGTGAACTTTTGATTCTTAAGTACTAGTGTCCAGAGCCAGTTATGACGCTTTGATTGATGATATTCCTTGGTAAACATATAAAAGTTTGCCAACACCACCCGTAGAAGTACTTCAGAAAAAGTCATGTCATGTAGTTATAAGCTATTATAGTTTAGGGTGTATCAAAGTAAATTTTTTGGTTATATAAATAAATGCAAATATAGGGGAGGTAAATGAAAAAATTGCCCATGATTTTAATTTTTGTTTGTGGTATAATACTGGCCACATATTAGCTCTGGAATCAATTAGATGCACACTAAAACTAGAAAGTATTTCTTCACATATTGAGCATTCATGTGGCGGCACATTTACTTCAACAAAAGCAATGTAATTGTAGTAGGAGTATGGTGAATGGTGACTTATAAGCAATAATGGACAAAATCTTAGCATGTGCTAAAAGAGCGCAGAAACCCATTTACATACAACTTTCCTTGCCTTACGTGACAGCGAAGAAAAGTAAGGTAAGTAAAGGCTATGACAGAATGAACGCTTGCTTCTCACTTCTCCCTGACATTTAATGTTTCGTGTTTTGTTTTTTTCGTCTTACTTGAAAAGAAAGTGCGAGAATTGAATTTTGGTCTGATTGATATTGCAGTGATAATATTAAAAATGTTTTAGCTGTACAAGTGTCTCAAAAATATACGATCAAGGCGACGGATGTGGGTCAAGATAAAGATATAAACGGATTCTTTGCAGCTAATTTTGTCCAACTTTATAAAAATCCAGAGCAATTCAAAATAACCACGCGCATGAACTATTTGCTCTTATTAAGGAAAAGTGAACAAAGCATTCAAACAGACCATCAATTACGCTCACGTAAGTAGTTTATAATAAGTGTGTAAGTTAAAATGTTTTCAAGGAAATGTTTACCATTCGTTCAAAATGGGACGATCGACTGTGAACAGTATTACAATATTTAAAACATGTAATATTTTGTGTAATGAGATCAATAACATTTATTTATCAGTTCCAAACAAGCATGAGTGGAAACGAATTTGTAAAGACTTTCAAGCAATATGGAATTTTCCCAACGGTGTTGTAGAAATCGACGACAAGCACAAATGTCGTACTAATTCCGGTTCCCTATATTATAATTATAAAGGTAATTACTTCATCGTACTTTTAGCAAGCTGTCAAGGATGACATAATGCAAGACTCTCTCATTTTCGCTGATTTTTCTGTATTCTTTTTCCCTGATTATTAAAATCAGGGAATTTCGAACAGCTGATGTCAAAATAGGCGGGATGCCAGAAATAAACCCGCTAAAAATAGCTAACAAAAGCAGTGCGAAACGAAATTTCAAGGAACGACACAAATACTTTTGTATAACGTGCAACTAAATTTTATTTGTTAATTTAATTTAAAACGTTCATTATAAAACCATTATCTTTTATTATGACTTGTATTGTTTCTTTGTTATAATTTTTTTTTATTTATATGCTATTTTTTTATGTTATATGATTTTTTAAAAATTTTATAATATAAATACAAGTATATAGGGATGTATATGCGTTATATAGGCCTACTCGGGGACGGAGCACTTAAAAATAATATCGAAATGCAAAATCCCCCCTAGTTTTTTTTATAATACCCAATTCATTTTCGTCCGACAGTGGCATGATTGGCAAATGTTATAAAAAAATGTGGGTTTTGACAGCTCTCTCTCGATTCAAAGAGTCTCGCATCATTTCACCCTTGAAGCTGTGATGCAATCTAAACATTTACCAACATAGATATTGGTGCCTATGGCTTCTGTTGAGTGATACGGTAAAAAAAAACCAGCTGTTTGTCAAATTACGAAATAGTTGAGAGTTGCCCAACATTGTGTTTGGCTTCGCAACGAAAACTTTTTATGTGAACATACTCATACAAAAGCATACATCGAACTTTTCTGTTAAAACAAATGTCTGACGTGAAGCGAAGCAAAAGTTCTATGTGAATTGACCGTAAGCAGGGCAAAACCTTAAAATGCGCTAAAAGAGCGTAAGGGATCGTATACGTATACACACAAATTGTAACTAATGCTGGAAACAGTCACCGACGTTCCGCTCTTCCGTACTTACCGCCCGTATTAATCAAAATTTGTCAAAAGTTATGCCCGTAGTGGAAATGTAGAAATCAACTATTAAAAATAGTCTACCTAGTTATAAATAATTGTTTTGGATAAGATAACTTATTTCCACGAATAAAAAAACCATTTTCGCGGATATCTCACCATACCAGCACCACGACGGGATAAAGCTATCGTCGCTTTCTCAGTCAGTCTATTATCAGCAGCATAGATAAAATGATCCGAAACTCCTCTCTTTGCCTTTCGAGAGAGCTCATGAACTTTCAGTGCTGTCAAGAAAAACCACGAGTTCATGAGCTACTGAACAGATGACAACCAAAACAATGAACTGCCAGATAAAATCCCGTTAAAATTAACTGACAAAATCAGTTCATTATTTTTCGTAAGAAAGTTTAATGCTGAAGCAGCAATAGTTAATGTGATATTGTTAATTAAAAATATTTATATAAGTGTTTATATATAAAATAAAATTGAGTAGGTGGTAAAATATCTTCAAATCCCTACGGAAGCATAAGAGTGTAAACTTTATTTTTTGAATTTTTTTCCCATATATGTAAATATATAAAGTTGAGTTATTTTCATAGCTCTTATTTTCTTTTCGGTCCTTATAGTTATAAATAATTAAATATTACTGAAAAATATATTTGATATTTTGTTTATAAAATTTTAAGATAAATTGATCCGAAACTCTTTGATTTGAGAGAGCGCTGTCAAAGTCCACATTTTTTATAACATTTGACAATGGTGCCACTAGTGAAAGAAATACGTTTTGAGATTTTTTAATGTATTTTTTGGGTATTTTTCGGTTTCCATTTTACGGAAAAATATACATAATTAAAATTAGTTTAACAAGCTAAATATCCTATACGACTTCTATATATATGTACGTGTATATTTTAATCACAAAAGATATTCTAAATTAACTTTTAAAACTCATTTTAATAAAATATTTTAATATTTCAAAATAAGCTAAACATGAACATTACTTAGTTTTTATATACTGAATAAACAAATATCTTTCGATAATTTATTCGGAAGTCAAAGTTTACATAACATTTGCCGGGAATTCTAGACAAAATATGTATATAGGTTGACAATTGGTACTGCTAAGCAAAACAATACTCTGCGACAAAATACACGCTCTTTCTTAAAATCAAAGCTATATTAAATCTCTTTAAATAAAGATTACAAATATACGTAAAAGTCAACAAAAAATCTGATCTCACAAATTACCCACTGATTTCGCATTTTATTTCTGCGGGATTTTTAGTGGTAGTTCATTGTTTTGGTTGTCATCCGTTCAGTAGCTCATGAACTCGTGGTTTTTCTTGGCAGCACTGAAAGTTCATGAGCTCTCTCAGAAAGCAAAGAGAGGAGTTTCGGATCATTTTATCTATGCCGACCGTATTAAACCAAATTTGCTAACGACGGGTTGGGTGGTTATACGCTGCGATTAAGAAGCCGTCATGTCAAAGCGCGTACTTCTACTCCTGCTGTAGTGTAAAAGTAACAAGTAAGGAAGGGCTAAGTTCGGATGTAACCGAACATTTTATACTCTCGCAAAGTCAAATAGTATACTCGTTTGAGATTTCTTTGTGGATTGACTGATATTTTCGGTAGAAGGTCAACTATAGGCACTGGGGTCCACATATTTAGTACTTAGCGGCTTGAACAGTTTTGGTTCGATTTAGAATATTTTTGGCCACTAGGTGGCATACTTTAATCGCATTATTCGCGCAAAGTTTTATCCCGATAGAGTCATTGTTGCCTGATTTGCATAGTGGAAAGTGAAAGAATCAGATGGAATTTAAAATGGTGTTATATGGGAAGTAGGCGTGGTTGTAGTCCGATTTCGCCAATTTTCGCAATATAACATAGAAATATGAAAAGAACGTTATGCACCGAATTCGGTTCAAATCGGTTAAGCAGATCCCAAGATATGGGTTTTCAGCGAAAAGTGGGCTGTGCCACGCCCACTGTCTAATTTTGAACGCGGTTCCTATAAAGTCATCTCATACCATCCCAGAGGTAAAATTTAATGTCTCTGGCGTGTTTAGTGCTTGATTTATCGCGCTTTTAGTAGTTTTTAACAGTACCGTTATATGGGGAGTGGGCGGAGTTGCCAACCGATTTCAACTATTTTCACAAGGTCAATAGAAGTGCTAAAAACATTTGCTTCCAGTGAAGTTTGTTGTTATAGCATTAGCGGTTTAGGAGATATGCACATTAAACATATTAGAGGCGGGACCACGCCCACTTTTTAAAACAAATTCATAACTGCAGATGCCCCTCCCTAATGTGATCCTGTGTATTAAATAACAGTCTTGTATCTTATTGCGGAGCTTAGTTATGGCAATTTATTTGTTTTTGATTAATGGCGTTTTGTGAGCGTGGCAGTGGTCCGATTACGCCCATCTGCAATACCAACCGTCTCACGGTACCAAGAAATATGTCTACCAAGTTTCATAAAGATATCTCAATTTTTACACAAGTTAGAGCTTGCACGGACGGACGGACAGACAGTCACCCGGATTTCAACTCTTCTCTTCATCCTGATCATTTATATATATATAACGCTATATCTAACTCGATTAGTTTTAGGTGATACAAACAACAGTTAGGCGAACAAAACTATTATACTCTGTAGCAACAGGTTGCGAGAGTATAAAAATTATGACAATGAAAACCATATAAATAAAAATACCGTTTTTACCACTTCGCTGAGCTGTGTTTCAACTTAGGGCCTTAATAGACCAAGACCATAAACTTGCCAATTTTGAAATCACGGGAATGAGCGGAAGAGTAGTCCGAAATTCAAACAAAATCTACCTCATTACCCTAATTTCCCCCAAAGCGGATAAGCGCATTCCAGCAGAAGCTATTGTTTTACCGCAACTAACAAATATGCTTCCAAGCTATCACATAAATAGCAAGCATTGGCAAAAGGTTTCACACCTCAAGTTAGACATTCTATTAGGTAGCTATCTCATACCTTAGATACTACTCGAGGGAGAAAGTTTCAAACACACTATTGGCACAAAATTATATGTCCATGATTTTATCCATGACCAGGGATAATGGGATGCCCAACTCTTTCCAGTGTGAGATCGTCTCAAAATTGTCGTTTTTTATAACATTTTCCATTGTAGCCAGTATCCGTTAAACATATGCAGCAATAATTAAACCCTGTTTTGTTATTTTGTAATATATTAAAACAATTGATTTTTGAACTTTTAATGCTTAATCAAAAAAATATATGTATTAACTCTCAATTAATAAATGATTTTTATAATTTTCAATCGAAAATTAATACAACTAAGCATTTTTCAATTTTTGTTAGTGATCTTCAACAGCAGCAACAAATCTCTCTGTTCACTATTTTTCTGTAGGTTTTTAATCTGGCCGTCCCTATTTTTCCAATTGCTAAACGTCAGACCTCCTGAACTTTGACAGTTGCCTGAGTTCAGGAGGTTTTGACGTTTAGCTATTGCGCTCTCATTTCCAGTGAGAGACGAGTTGTTCATCTCTTTATCTCTGTCAATGACGGTCGGTAACTACGGAAGGGAGGAATGTCGGTGACTGTTTGGGCTATCAATCTGTCAACATGAAAATTTCGTTGCCGTGCAGTCGTCTTTGTGTTCAGAGCATAATACTTCTATTATGGTATTGTGACGAACACGGATGATAGAACAAAATCAAGTCGACGATAAATTCTCAGAAGCAACTAGACAACGAATTCGAAGTTGCCAGAATGTTCTATAAGCGATACTCTGTTAAAGATCTACTATATTAGGGCTGCCAGATTGTGCAGCAAACACAGTTTTAGTTAGAGTGTTGCCGCGTAAAGAGCAATTAAGATATATGTAAGTAAGAAGTTGTAAACTCGAATAACGAGTAATAAGTGTTAAGTTGTTGGTATTAAAATTATGAGTAAGTTTATAGCCATTAAATTGGGACTTTTATTTAACAATCCAGTGATCGAACTCAAGTGTTAGTTACAAGGTAGGTGCTTTATTGAGAAATCCGTTACAGTATTGTTACCACATATATAAGTTACTGATAGAAACCTTAACCTTTTCTTGTAGCTCTGTTACGTATTTAGTCGGCGACTTAACCGATTAATGGCTCATAAGGATGTTGCCAATTAAAGCAATATGCAGGCTCCAATCGAGATGTTGATAGCAATAAAGTTGTCTGAATAACATTTATTGATTGCCTAGATCTCCTGCTAGGGTTAGCTTTCAGCGCTAATAAGTCTCAGAATAGGACGGTTTCTGTGTTTATGTACTAATTGAGATCTAAAGAAAAGTAGTTTCTCCAAAAATTTTCTAGTAATATTTACTATATATCCCAATATTTTCAATATTAGAAAGAAATGTCGAATATAAGTAGTAGGTGAGTATATCAAGTGTTTTGTAATGTATATTAATACCGAAAGTGTTGCATATACATATTAAGATCCGATAGCAGTAGCAAATTATGCTGCTATGCTCATCCTGAAGCACCATTAATTGAGGACTACAGGGCTGGAGACATGATTTGTTCAGAATGTGGACTTGTAGTTGGTGATCGTGTTATTGATGTAGGCTCGGAGTGGCGTACGTTTAGTAATGAAAAAAGTGGTGTTGATCCAAGCCGTGTCGGAGGAGCTGAAAATCCGTTGCTTGGTGGGGGCGATCTGTCAACAATAATTGGTCCGGGAACAGGCTCTGCATCTTATGACGCATTTGGTGCACCAAAATATCAAAATAGACGCACAATGAGTAGCTCTGATAGATCATTGATATCAGCCTTCAAAGAAATATCTACAATGGCTGATCGGATAAATCTTCCAAAAACAATAGTTGATCGGGCTAACAATCTCTTTAAACAGGTAGGTAAAGTGTAAATTTTGGGTAAAATTTAAAATAGCATCCCTTGAATGCGGGATTGAAATGAGGGCAGGGATTTAGAATAGCATTCATCGAATTCGATGTTATAATAGGTATGCACAATTAGAAGAGGTTCCCCGCATTAAGACAATATGTACAATGTACATTTAGTAGCTACTGACTTATGGTTATTGAGATATTTGCATTTAAAGTTAAAAAGTTCAACTACTTAAAGTGCGCGTTTTTTTGCTCTATAATGAATTATACTCATACATTTTTAACTTTTATATCCACTTTTTAAGTTTCAGCCACTACTGGAGGGCTCCAGATTAATAAAGTTTAAGACCGATTTGCTAAGTCTTACAAGATTGCACTATTGCAGTAAATATAAAAATTGTACACCAACATATGGCGTACGGTGCCTAGTAGAGGGTGCAAAGTAGACTCTCAAAGCCGAGCCGAGCACAAAGTTGATAATTCTACAAATCAACTTTAAAACATTGCACGTACACTTTCTTACGAAGTCGCACAGGTACCGCAGGTTGGAAGACGAGCGTAAAGCTCATCAATACATTTGTCGCCACCGACTCGCGTGTTGCATAGTTCATTCGTATGGTGGGGCTCGCTTTGTCCGCGCCGGCCGCAGTAGATTTCACCTGCTGAACGTCGCTGCAGGAGGTATGTCATGTTGTTGTTGTTGTTGTTGTAGCGGCAGAATTCTGCCGAGTTTACAGTCCTTGACCGGATCAAATCCGGGTCCGTTCCGGTTACGTAGACCCGACTGTCGTGGGAACGAATGTCATCATTGTCGTCCCTGGCATACTCCTCGAATAGCGCTCGCTCCTCTGGCGAAAGTGCGTCCAGGAAGCTGAACTTGCGTTTAGTCCCTGAATCTCCCTTACCTGCACCGGTGCTTGTGTTGTTCTTGTCCGTGGTCGTTCGCGGTTGTGTTTGTTGTTTGTTCATCTTGTTCGTACGACCTTAGGTTCGGCATGGTGAGCCATCGGGTCAGCGTTTATTAAAAAGCACACAAAAGTTCGCCGCACCAGAGCCCAATGACGCGGTAAGCCCACCGTTACTTTCCAATGCGGCTCGGTATTAGGAAGGCTTCGTTAGACAACAGTCGAATTACCTCCTGGCTGTAAATCATTCAATGAGCACGGGAGTCGCATAACACTCTGGATTAGGAGGTGGCAGCTCTTGGTTGTCGCACGCATGTACGGATTGAGTGCACACAAATGCGGTGTTTCATAATATTCAAAACCTTAATAAATTTGTAAATTTCCACTAACTACCGTTAGCAAGGAAATGTAGAATTGCGCATAATTTTATTATGAGAAGTACTCAGGCCGAAACTATAATACATTTTTTAATATAGTTAAATTTTTTTTGCTTTAACACACTTTCTAAAACATCCTGCTTGTAAGTTTTTGTCATAATTTCATGGCAGTTGACCGCGTGCTGTGAAAAAGCCGTTGCATTTGCTGATCCTATTTTGCTTCAAACGCGTTGTCAGATGAGCAGTTGGTCAACGTTTGGCTTTCATATGGAGATCATCTCGATTAGGTCTTAATATTGATATGGTCGATATATCCATTGCCTTGACGTAATATTCTGTTTTCTAAGAGGAATGCGGAATACAAAATTATGAAGTCAAATCAATACGCTTCATACATATTTTCAATATTTTTATACTATATTTGTTATTAGCATATTCAATAACGAACGTTTTATTGTTTGTTTTTCTTTTGATAAGATCTTACAATTAATTAATTCTAAACAAAAATGAATTATTTTATTATAAATGTTATAAATTTAGTCACACCGCCTTTCGCCTTAATTATGGCTTTAATACGTCTCGGCATTGATGGAACCAGGTTTTGCAACAATGCTTCCGAAATACCGTTGGGCCAATTGTCCATTATAATGTTATGGTTATGGTTATGGTTAGGTTTATTCGGCTTTTTTTTAGGTCTCTTATTTTTTTACGTCCCCATTCCATTTGAACAATACCGTTTTTTTCAGAAATTTTTTTATTTGCAACAAATTAAGAATAAATTATTGGTTTTTTGATTTGAAATTTAAACAAAACACTTGTGAGATTTAAAACATAACTTACTTTGTTAGATCGGTGACATGGCGCAGAATCATCCTGAAATATAACATCCGTTCTTAGAACTGGTTTAATGATAATACAAATATATTCAAAACTGTTTATTTATACACAAATAAAAAAGCTACTTGCCGCTAGAAGATTCATACTCAAGTTATAGAACTTTAAATAGGGATAATTTAACTGTCTTTTTTTTTTGCATAGGAGTGTAACATACAGTAGGGAGCACAAATGAGTACATGTTAGTGATATTTACCTTTTTCGATATTTATTCCTGCATAATGGTAGAAGTAGCAAAGAAAATTTTAAAAGTTTTTTCCCTTTAATTGATGTTCAATTCTAAACAAAATGGTTAATAATATAAAAAATAAAATATGCAATTTTAAGAAAGAAACAAATAAAACTAAAAGAACTCGCATGTACCCAATAACTTAACGGGTGCATAGTTAAGCTTTTAACAAAAAATATCAAAGTTTGCCGTAAGTTTGCATTGCTTACGACTTAAATAAAACATTTAACTGAAATTGTGCTTTATTGCGCCTGGTAAGAACTTTTTAATAAATTAAAACATTGTTTTTAACAGTTATAACATTAATTCTATAGCTCTTCAAAATAATGAAGGAAGCTATCACCACGCATTGAGGAGAATATAATAGCCATGACAAGAGCAGGCTCTTCCTCAAAAATAGTAGCTTAGAGCTTAAAATAAACCAATCAATGATCATAAGCGTTCAGAAAAGGCGAGTTATTGTTTCCAAAGTACATGTAAGGGCCCACAGAAAAATTTTAGACGGATGCAGACGCACGTCTAGTGATAAAAAAATATAAATACGAACAAGCACTTGACACCAAAGAACGCATTCATAGAAATAAATAAGCTTGTTAATAAGTGGAAGGCCAGAAGAGCGCTCAGCGACATTGACAATATCGCCCACGGAAGACCATCCAAAAGGACCATGTTAAACAAGCAGTGAAGTATGGTGATAGGGCCATCATGGTATGAGGTTGCTTCCCTTGGTGGCATGTTGTACCTCTGCAAAAAATCTATGGAATAATGAAGAAAGAAAACAATCTGCATACTTTGCAGACTCATATATCCGATTTAGTGGAGAGGAGTGCTTATCTTAATGAAGAAGCCATATTTTAACATAAAGGCGATCCAAAATATATGTCCAAAATCGGGATGTAATGGCCTACGGAACAAAATTACTTACTGATGCAGGAGCCAGTCCAAAATCCTGATCTCAATCCTAATCTAATTTGTGGTCAAAATAAAGTTGGGACAATACCGATCAACCCCAATGAATGTGGACGAAATTTGGCAACGGATACAGCGGTAATGGCAAAGCATTCCAAATGAAATTATACAGAATTTGGTGAAAAGTATGCCAAACCGTGTACAAAGTGTTTTGTGTAATAAAGGGTTATGGATTAATACTAAAAATTAGTTATTTTTTGAAAGTTTCTGTAAGGTGCAAAATTGAGTACATGCGAGTTGTTTTAGTTTTATTTGTTGTTTTCTTAAAATTGCATATATAATTTTTTGTATTAACCATTTTGTTTAGAATTGCACATCAATTGCACAAAAAAAAAGCATAATTACCAATAAAAATAAATAAAATGTACTTGAAATCACAATAGTTACGAATTTATTTGAAATTATTTTTTTTTATTATTACGTATTTGAGTTGCTTGCTAAACATAAAATCCGACAATCGATTAATATATATGATGATTTTTAAAATGAAGTGTCAATATATATAAGATGGGGAAAACAATAATGCTTATTAGTGTTGTGACCTACTTACTATCAGCTGACAAATTAGAGACAGTATTTTATGACTGAAGACTGGAGACTCTATCGTGAATAGTAACTTGCCTCAAATTGAGACTTTTTTTCAAAAGGTCTTAAAAAGTGACTAGAGACTGCTTACTGAATTGCGCTATAAATCTATCATAGCTGAAAACTGTCTACAATGACTGAAAATCGATCATAAATGAAAATACTGTTTTGCGCAGTTAAAAATATAATTGTGGTTCCTTTAATAACTCTAAACATTTAATTCATATATTCGTACATATTTATATATATATATATTTGAACTATTAACTAATTTTTTGTTGTACATTTTTTTTTGATTATACATATGTGCATATAAATATATAAATATATATAATTGTTTTTTTCAATTATAAATATAAACAATATAAAATTATAAATATGAAACAAACAAGACAATGCACATATAATCAAAAAAAATGTACAACAAAAAATTAGTTTCTAGTTCAAACAAAAGCGTACATTCTATGGTGCCTCATCTCAATCTCTCCTTTTCACGAGTTTATCTTAACGTCTAAATTAAGAAGAAAATTTATTTGAAATTTGTTTTTATTATTTGTATATACTTCCACTTTATTTAAGTTAATGTAAGAGGCTAAAATTTATTCCAACTTGAACAACGTCCAACTTGTTTGATTTTTTCAAATAATGGCAGCCTGGGTATTTCAAAAATTCTCGGAACTGCTATGAAAATGTGTGCTACCTCATTTTGGCGTATACAAAATTTGCTTTTGGAAAAACCGTAGTTGAGAGTCCAGTTACTGTTCGTTTGATCGTTAGTGACGACAGTACTAAATATTCCAGCTGTTTCATTCTTCCATATACATGTAAAACAATATTAAGCATTATAAGTCGTAAGTGTCTCTTTTTAACAACAACAGTGACGGTCAATTGACAAGTAAATCGAATTCAATTCTGACCCTGCCAGCCAAAAGTGGTTATAAAACTAGTGAAACACTACGTTTTCAAACCCTCAAAACTGGTGAACGCGCAATAGGCGGCGTAAAAATCCTCACCACTTTCTCCTAAAATGTACGTGTACGTGTGATCATGCATCCTCGTTGCACTCATTCAGCTGTGTCATACAAAAAACATATAGCTATACTTTTCTAATTTTCCTAATCGTCAGCTGACGCAGGGTTGCATTTTCAGATACCTAATTTAAAACATTTTTAAAATTTTTAACATTTCTTAAACATTTTATTTATACATACATATTCTGTTGGTTTTGAATATGATATGTATGTTTATATTATATAGGTATAATCCGAAACAAAATACTGGCATTGCTATGCTATTTTTGAATTTATAGTGATTTTACTCTTATGTGTACCATATTTGTTAACACTTACTATCAATATTTATTATATTTATACTGTAGGATCGAACAGGATTGTTTTTTTTATGGTTGGTCGGTGGTCGCTATTGCAGAAATGGCTTCCAACTCAACTGCATTTTAGTTGAAGTTCTGAAATTCGATATTTTTATAAAACAAGTAAGGAAGGGCTAAGTTCGGATGTAACCGAACATTTTATACTCTCGCAAAGTCAAATGGTACACTCGTTTGAGATTTCTTTGTGGATTGACTGATATTTTCGGTAGAAGGTCAACTATAGGCACTGGGGTCCACATATTTAGTACTTAGGGGCTTGAACAGTTTTGGTTCGGTTTAGACAATTAGCGGTTTAGGAGATATGCACATTAAAAATTTTTAACTGCAGATGCCCCTCCCTAATGTGATCGTGTGTACCAAATAACAGTCTTGTATCTTATTGCGGAGCTTAGTCATGGCAATTTATTTGTTTTTGATTAATGGCGTTTTGTGGGCGTGGCAGTGGTCCGATTTCGCCCATCTGCAATACCAACCTTCTCACGGTACCAAGAAACATGTCAAGTTTCATAAAGATATCTCAATTTTTACTCAAGTTACACCCGGATTTAAACTCGTATCTTCATTCTGATCATTTATATATATATAACCCTATATCTAACTCGATTAGTTTTAGGTGATACAAACAACCGTTAGATGAACAAAACTATTATACTCTGTAGCAACAGGTTGCGAGAGTATAAAAATAGTATAAGCTTAATCCTCCAAAAAAATGTCGGCACTTCGAACTTTCACTTTTTCGTGGTATTGCGGTTTTCACCACTGCTAGTGCGGTTGACTACAACTGCTACCATGTTGAACATAAGTCAGCTTATTTCGGAAAAATATTAAAAGAAAATAAAAAATTTATGAACTTTAACTTTTAATAGTTTACAAGCTTACAACTCCATAGAAAAAACCAGGTTATAAATTGAAAAACTTGTTGAGCAGTAAAAATAAAATTAAGGAATTATGGGAAATGCTAAAAACACAAGGCGACGATACATTCCCTAGGAATGTACGGTTGAAAATTTATTTTTGCATATCGACTTATGGCACAAAGTCTTGCTTGGAATATGCTCAAATTAAGATGTAAAACTATAATTTAGTAAAGCGAATCTCAGAAGGGAAGGACAAACATATTTACTTTGAACTTTTTTAAATCTTAGCTGTAATCTATAATCCAAACTTGCTCAGAACAAATAATTACGGCATCTCCTAAGGCAGTGTGAAAATGGGGGGAATCGGATGATAACTGCGCCCACACCTTATATAACTGTTATGTTGAAAACTATTAACATTACCATAACTCATTACATGTGTGAGTTAGAAACAATAAATTTCACATCCAAGTTTGTTGGAAAGGGCTTCACAGGAGCCGGTGTCAAAATTTGATTATTGGTGTGGCACCGCCTATTATTAATTGAAATCATATATTTTACGAACCACTTTTAACCACATTTTTGCATAACAGTATCCCTAAATTCTTACATTGTGAAAATGAGCATAATCGGACTAAAACCACTCCTAATTTCCATATACAACAATTTTTAATGTTTATACGTAGCTCTTTCAAATTACAGTATATAAATCGAGAGCCAAGGACGTTATCGAAATAAAACTTTGCACAAAAAGTGCTGTTAGGTTTGTCATCTCACGTCTAAAAATTGTTGAAATCGGATCATTTATTTTCAAGCTTACCTAAACTATCAGTCAATCTGGGAGATATGTTATTGAAATTTTCAAACTTCCGGTTGACTTTATAGCATATATGTTATAATATGTCAGTCATTCAAAAAGCGAATTTTAATTAAACTCAGATAGTATCATTTCCTGCTAATAATTTGTCTTACTGCCAAAATGAATAAAATGGTTGAATACAACCTGTAACCCCAAATTTCAATTCTTCATGTCGGTCAGTGTGTGAGTTATCTTCATAAAATTCCGTTTAAATATGATCTAGAGTATAATTGAGTATGCTCGCCAAATTGTATGATATTTTAATGATATTAAGTGAAGTAGACTTTGGTGTAACCCTTTTCGATTCTCTGGATGACTTATTCATCATATATCCAATATATTTAATTTAACTTAGCCGAAGAGTTTGTATCACATATGTATATCCCATTTGAGTTAATTAGGTTAAATTTAATATAAATAGTAGTAAAGAAAGTAAATGAGTCTATGACCTATAGCATAAGATAATAAATAAATAATACTGGATGGAGTACAATAATCTGGTATCTAATTAAGTACTACATCCATTAACGAAACGATCTTTCTTACTTGTTAAAATATATGGTTTTCCTTAAAAACAATAAAAGTAAAATATTTATACATTTTAATGCACATAGACTAATAACAGATATATTAAGCGAAAGCATATGAAGTGTGTTTTGAACTTAAATAAGAAATATAAGTTTCCGATAGCTATACAATATATTATTACTCAGAAAATCTCTTCTATCACTCGGTACCGTGTTTCTGTTCTGAAGCTTGCCTGTTTTTTGCTGATACAGGTTTATAGTTTTAAGATGTACATATGGTACATAACTTTTTACGTTTTAAATGAGTGTTACAGTTATACTGTTCACTCTTTTATTCATCAACTCTACTAAATTGTTTGTATTCATTTATTTTATATAATTTAAACAGTTTTAATCCAACATTCAAATTTTTATTAAAATAGATTTTTTCACACAGTAACAAAAGGACTGTAAACTAACGAATTATTGGTGGTGCATTGCATTTTAAGATAATGCGAAATAATTAGAGATTTCGCAGGTAAATTTTTATAACGTTAACCTTTAACTAGAAAGAAAATACATGCTTGCATATATGTTAAATAAATTTTAAGAAATTAATAAGATAGCTTGTTCCCCAAATACCAGAAACAGGTTTGTGTCAGCGATATATGTAGGTAGTTATTTCAGTACAAGAGGGTTTGAAAAGCGTTTCGATTCCCCCGCCGAGAAGGGCCCCGCCAGGCCCGTATTTTTAAGAAATTAAGTGAATAGTTAAAAAATAGAATGCTTTTGATAGTTGATTAATTCGAACATTTATTTAAATGTTGTGATTGCCGATAAAGCGTGTATGTACAAAAAAAGCAGTTACGTACATTAGCACAAACTGACAAAGCAATGTAATAAGAGTGGGCAAAGCAGCTGCCAACCGCCTAGCCCATGACACTGCATGTCATCTTTCTAACACCCTCTCGCGACGGCAACGCAAGATACAGATAAATAACGCCAACTATTGCAAAAATAATGGATCTTTTTACTACACCTAATATCTCGATTAGTTTTGGGTGTTACAAAAACCGGTAGGTGGACAAAACTCTGAACATATTGTGAGAGTATAAATATGTTGAATTTGAATGTACATTCTTTCTTAAACGAAACAGTGAATCGATTACAATCATACTTGGGCTTTTATTTTATTGTTATACAGGTATGTATAAATACCACATCAACATTAATAACACAGCTTGATCTTGTGACCAAAAGATTGAAGAAGAAAAGAAGTTTCTTCGTTTTAAGTGTCAGTATGTTTTTGTCATCGGTGCGAAAATTAGCTTCGAACAAAGAGCCAACATTAAATTTTGTTTTAAAATTGGTAAAACTTTTACCGAAACGTTTCAGTTGATGAAACAAGTTTATGGCGATGATTGCCTATCCCAAAGTGGTCGTGAGGACATAAAGACGGACGAGCCGAAACCCAAAAAATCGCGCTGGAGAAGTCAAAAATTAAGACAATGCTGACTTGTTTTTATGATTCCAAGGGTATTGTCCACAACGAATTTGTTGCACCCGGCCAAAAAGTTAATGCGGTATTCTACCTTGGTGTTTTGAAGCGTTTGGTGCGCCGTATTCGACGTGTTCGTCCCGAATATCGCGAATATGGAAGTTGGCGTTTGTTGCACGATAATGCGCCGTCTCATCGATCGACGCTTGTGGCCGATTTGACCAAAAATCACATTTTAACAATCAACCATCAGGTATTCACCTGATATGGCACCGTGCGACTTCTTCCTTGAAAAATGCATTTGCCGATGAAAGGAAAGCGTTATGCAGACGTGGAGGCCATTCGAAAGGCTTGCACCGGCATACTGGCGGACATACCGGGCCACGAGCTAAAGCACTCGTTCGACATGCTTTTGGACCGTGCAAAAGCCTGTATTAAAACAGAAGGAGACTATTTTGAATAAAATTAATTGATTTTGCCGATAAATCCATTTGTTCTTACTTTTTTTTAAAAGTCCTGTTTTTTGAAAATTATGTATTAGGTATATGGGGTCTAAAAGGTGTAGTGACCCGGTTTTATCAATTTTTATATGATATAATAATATGCTCCCTAAGTTTTAATAAGGTACACTTACCATCACCAATATTTATGAAGTCAGCCGGATGTTCGAAAATCTTGATATTAGTTATATGGGGGGGCTAGGGCAAGGTTTCACTCGATTTTATTCATTTTTGGAACACATTTACACTGCTATTCGTAAAACACGCTCTTTCGTTTTCACTAAGATAGCCCACATATTGAAAACTGGAAGTTCGAAAATCTTTATTCAATTAAATTTTGGCATACAGATATAATGTTATCAGGAAAGCATTTGCTCCAAATTTCAGTAACATATCTCACAGATTGACCGATATTTTCGATAAAATGTTGTTAAGAACTCGGGTCCACATTTCCGGTATCTGGGACTTGAACAGTTGTACTCCGAATTTGAAAATTTTTTGTCATAAGGTGGCCTACTTTAAGCGCCCTATTCGGGCAAAGTTTTATCCCGATACATTAATTGTTGCTTGATTTGCATACTGGAAAGTGAAAGAATCAGACAGAATAGAAAATTTTGTTTTATTTGAAACTGGACTATAAGAATATCAAGGTAAAACTACATACTAAATTTGGTCAATATCGGTCGACCCCGGCTCTTATAAAAGTCCTTTTGTATTATCATGGGTGTAAAATTTAAAGTCTCTGGCGTATTTAGTTATTGATTTATAGCGATTTTATCCATTTTCTCACTGTCGCTACCGGCTCTTAAAGAATTTGTTCTAAGCGAATTCAAATATTGTAGCTTTAGTGGTTTAAGAAACATAGCTTTAGTGGTTTAAGAAACATATACATTAATTCTATTAGAGCACAGGGTCACGCCCATTTTTAAACCCACAGGTGTCCCTTGTTAGTGCGATTCCCTGTACCAAATTACAGGTAAACATATATTATATCTTAATTTAGTGCGTAATATAGCATTTTATAGGTTTTCGATTAATGGCGTTTTGTGGGGATTTTCAAGTTATCGCTTGCACAGACGGAAGGACGGACAGACAGACAGTCCCAACTCGTCTCATCATCCTGATCTTTTATCATTTTATTTATTTATATCATTTCTATATACATATATAACCCTCTATCCAAGTCGATTATTTTTAGGTGATACAAACAACCGATAGGTGAACAAAACTATTATACCCTGTAGCAACATGTTGCAAGAGTTTAAAAATTTCGATGGAGTAGGAACACACGCAAGCTGTATCGAATTCTCCGACATACATCGCAAAATCATCCCAGGACGAACCTTGCATTCCTGTGAAGGATTTGAACGAAAACTGCAAGAATAAACAAGTATGGGTGGCTATGCTCCGGCGCACAATATTAGATTTTCTCTCAATTTGCAAGAATCCAAGGCGGTTGCGATTTTGCTAAAACTGTATATGGAAACAAATAAGGAAGCGCCAATTTCGGGTGCAACCGAACATTTTATACCCTCGCAAGAACCGAAGCCTGCGAAATATTTTTAGGTGTTGGCAAAACTTTACCTTTTATGTTACATATTGACCGATATATACTGTATAAAGTCATCCGGAAGTTTGATACATATTACCAGAAAAATACGCTGGGGTGTAATGTCCCGATTTTATCCATATTCTATAACTTTATATATTAGGTGTAGTAAAAATATATTCTTGCAAGAAATTGACGGCTTTAATTACCATAGTTAGAATGATCTGATTTAGGTCAAATAGGCACCGTTTTGTTCGATAACTTGTTGCCATTTTAAGCGTAATTTTATTATGCCTCTCTCATAGAAGCCTACGTTCCCGGTGCCAAAAAATTCAGACAGTCGATTTTCACAAGCCTCTCTTAAAGCGAATTCTTCACCAGCAAAATTGTTCGCCATGGACAGGAACAGATGGTAATCACTTGGTGCCAGGTCCGGACTTCTGGCGAGTCAGTATCTATATGTGTGGCCTGGCGTTGTCCTGAAGGAACATAATTCCTCTCCTATTGGCCAAAGCTAGCCTCTTCTGGGCGATTGCTTCCTTCAGACGGTCCAATTGTTGACAGAACAGTTCCGAGTTTTGCCGTATAAGAGCAGCTCATAGTAGATAATTCCTTGCCAATCCCACCAAACATACAGCAAAACCTTCCTGGCCGTCAATCCTGGCTTGGCCACCGTTTCCGCCGTCTCACCGCGTTTCGACCACGACCGTTTTCCCATGACGTTGTCGTAAGTGATCCACTTTTCATCGCCAGTCACCAACCGCTTGGGTGCTATGGGTCGATTTTGTTGCGATTCAGCAGCGATTCGTAGATGGAAATTTTGTCCATGAGGTTTTTTGCGTCAATTCGTGTGGCACCCATACATGGAATTTCTTTTCGTATCCAGCCTTATTCAAATGGTTCCAAACGGTTTTTTGTGCAATCTTTAGCTCTTGGGCAATTGAAACAGTGGTTACATGATGGTCGGACTCGGCAATGTCCATTTTTTTTTTATCGACATTTTCGACATCGAAATTACCGGAACAGAATCGACGAAACCAAAATTGCGCGTGATTAGCTGTTACAGTATCAGGACCACAAACGCTATTCACATTTTCAGCCGCCTGGCTTGCGTTTTCGCCCTTATCGCAAAAAACTGTAAAAAATAGCGTATTTTCTCTTTGCTAGTGTCCAGCTTTGACGCGCGCTCAAACAAAACTGAATCGACCAAGCATGTCATCTTTCTAACACCATCTCGCGACGGCAACGCAAGATACAGATAAATAACGCCAACTATTGCAAAAATAATGGATCTTTTTACTACACCTAATATCTCGATTAGTTTTGGGTGTTACAAAAACCGGTAGGTGGACAAAACTCTGAACATATTGTGAGAGTATAAATATGTTGAATTTGAATGTACATTCTTTCTTAAACGAAACAGTGAATCGATTACAATCATACTTGGGCTTTTATTTTATTGTTATACAGGTATGTATAAATACCACATCAACATTAATAACACAGCTTGATCTTGTGACCAAAAGATTGATTTCGGAGTCACCCGACAAAAACATCAATAAAAATTAAAACAACATAGTTCTTAAAATGACAAAAAATACGTTGACTTAAAGCTATATTTCTACTAAACTAACAACAAAGCAATGAATGCTATGGCTAAGCGAATGCGAGCCAATATCAGCCAGCGCTTAATGAATGACGATTATCTCGTTAGTTTCGAGCGAGCTACCGCAAGTCAGACGGCGCCAGCGCAAGTAAACTTGCTTGTTGTGATTGTTGAGTGTTCTTAAAATTGTTGTAAAAGGATTTTTTTTTTGTGCCAAACGAAGTCACTTGAAGTGTTGGTTAAGCTTGATACTTATTGAACACGATCGGTCTAGAGCTTTTAATTGAAAGTCCCAAAATTCGTTATCAAGTTGGTACATAGTAAACGTTTCGCAATATTTGTCTTCCAAAAGTGCGGATTGTTTTATGGTGTATACGCTCTATGATCGAGTAAATTCAAGAAGTTCCGCATAGTTTGAGGGTAAATTTTTGCAATGCCAGCTGCCTTCAACTCCTTAGTTACAGCCAATGCGGGCATGCAAATTTTTTTGAGCTTTCCGTTATAAAATTTGATTTGGACATGTTCATTTAAACCGAATCGATAACAATTTTGGCTTGTTTTTTGATTTCCTTATGTCAATTAGTGATTGTTTACGACGGGAAAAGTTTTTCAGCGGGCTCGTTTAAAATTTTGAAAAAGTGTTTTAAAGAGTAATTTATCATGAACGCAAGTATTTGAGTGTCACAAAGCATTCAGTGAAAGTCGTGAAGTCATAGAAAACTTGCCTCATGCGAGTGGTTCATCCACCAATATACAATGTCAAAAAAATTGATAAACAGTGCTTGAAATACGTCGTGTTGGTATTAGAGAGATAGCAGAGAATCTCAACATCTCTTATGGATCGACTCAACCGTTTCCGGGAATGGTTTAGGTATGAAGCGTCGTGAGTCCAGAGTCCGAAGTTTGTAACAAACATATAGAGAATTGGAGCATTGTCATTCTTCTATTGGCTCAAAAGGAGCCTTTTTAGAATGCGAAATTAAAGATTAGTATTAAAATACCTGAACATGTTCTTGATGATATAAGCAAATATGCTGTGTTAATGCTGTGTGTACTTTAACCAAAATGTAAGACTTGCGTACCCATTATACGCAACATGAACATGCATATGACACTACCACAACTTTTGCTAATCAAGTTCATAAGATGTGCTTCGCAAAAAATTGTGTCCGAATAGTAGTAAATAGAACATTAATTGATATTTTATACATGATTAATGGTAGAAATAAAAATTTCGGTGAAAAATTTCTTCGAATTTTAGTACTTTTTATACATTATATATCCTATTTATAGGTACATGATGGTAAAAATCTCAAAGGACGTTCTAATGATGCTAAGGCATCTGCGTGCTTGTATATTGCCTGCCGACAAGAGGGTGTTCCTCGTACTTTTAAAGAAATCTGTGCTGTTAGCAAAATAAGCAAAAAAGAAATTGGTCGTTGCTTTAAGTTGACTCTAAAAGCACTTGAAACAAGTGTAGATTTAATTACCACAGCGGATTTCATGTCCAGATTTTGTGCCAATCTTGGTAATATTTTATTAATTTATTAATGAATTTGTAAATATAGTTTCGGTTTGTTGTTACGTTTACTTTAGACCTTCCAAATATGGTACAACGAGCGGCGACATATATAGCGAAAAAAGCTGTCGAAATGGACATTGTTCCCGGAAGATCACCAATTTCAGTTGCTGCCGCAGCTATATATATGGCTTCCCAGGTTTGTATATACATTAAGTAAAAATTTAGGTGCAACATACTTATCTATAACATGTTTAACCTCTGATAAAGTTTTTTTTATACGATTATTCAAGCTTTAAATTCTGGTATAAAAACTAGATATGGTTACTATCACTGTATTTTTTTTTAATACGTATCGCTACTGATTTAAGTGCACAGAAATCCGGATATCTTATATTCTTATCTTCGAGAAATGGCCCAGTCAAATGGCCGCCAAGATAATGCAATTTAATTCATCTAAATTATTTTCTCTGGGGGTATGTTAAATCAAAGGCTTACGTCAATCAACAAGCAACGCTCGAGAAGCTCGAAGACAACATTCAACATTAGTGGGGGAGAGTGTCAGACTCCTTGCAGAGAAGAAGCGAGAAACATCAGAGAGATGGCCGTTTACTTTAGAGCACATGCCATCGATTCCATTGCCCGACGTCAATATTGTGCAGTCATCAGCGTACGAGGTCACGGAAATTCCCTCTGGTGGTTGAGGGAGTTTCGAGATGTAGAAATTAAACAGTAAAGGGAAGAGAACACCACCCTCCGGAACACCCTGTTTAATTCTTCTCAGTTTGGAATTTTGACCTCGAAACAGTACGGCTGAATGCCGACAGCTCAGGTAGTTCATGGTCCACCGTTTCAGCCCAGGAGGGAGCGTAGATTGTTCGATGTCGTCAAGTAGCGTCGTGTGGTTGACTGTGTCGAAGGCTTTTAACAAGTCCAACCCTACGAGGATCGTCCTCTCGCAGGGTGGCTTCTGGTTTAGGCCATGAACTATCTGGCCGTTTATGACGCTAAGTGCTGTGGTGGTGCTGTGCACTTTCCGGAAGCCATGCTGATGTTCTGCTAGACTAAGGTGGTGAGTGAACGTCGGGAGTAGCAAGGCCTCAAGTGTCTTCACTACTGGGGAAAGGAGAGTTATCGGGCGATAAGACTCCCTTTTGTTGGCAGGTTTCCCAGGCTTCAGTAGTAGGACCACTCTTCCGACTTTCCACACATCGTGTATTTGAAGAGTGGCCATCGACAAGTTGAAGAGCTTGGTGAGGTAGCATACTCCCGTCGAGCCTAGATATTTAGCATCAGCATACTTATTCCGTCAGGGCCAATGGATTTGGACGATTTGGCCTTTGTGATGGCACTCTGAACCTCCCCATCGGTGAAAGTAAGTGGTGCGCAGTCTTTTGGCATTTTGCGCAGCCGTCGGGTAACACATCGTTTGGTCTTGTCAGTCGAAGGGTGCAGTGTAAACTGCCGGCTAAAATAGCTCGCGCACTTCTTCGGGTCCGAGGAGGCATGACCATCGAATTGAATTTCAACCCGATCATCATGTCTCCCCGGATTTGACAGGGCTTTGACAGTAGTCCAAAGCTTACTTACACCGGGGGAGAGGTTGCAGGACTTCAGGTGCTCTATCCATTTTGTCCGCTTATGATGGTTTACCATTTGCCGAATCTCCAAATTGAGATCCCTTTTTCGGGGATCACAGGGATCGGCATGGCGTAAGGTGTCGCGCTCGTTTGCGAGTACAGCTGCTTCGGCTGGGAAATTAGGGCGGAGTTCCGCGATTCTACCAGCCGGTATGAAGCGAGCAGTAGCAGCAGCGATCACCTTGCCGAATTGACGCTCGCCAACGATGACGTCCGTAGGAATGGGTAGTGCGTTGAAGGTGCTCTCGGTAAATTCTGTGAAGCCGACCCAGTTAGCTTTGTTAAAGTTAATAAAGGTGCGGTTGTTTACAGAAATAAAGTCAGGAGGTTTATCAATCGAGATAATTATGGGCAGATGGTCTGATGCGTGAGTTAGCATAGGTCGCCAGGTTATACTATTTATCACACCACCGCTAGCGATGGTAATATCTGGCGAACTATTACAGGTGCTCATAATTCTGGTGGGGGCTTCGTCATTCATTGTGCAGAATGTCGAATCGTCAATCTGTTCCGCCAGCTCCATCCCCTTTCGATCGTTTGACAGGCAGGAATGCCAAAGATCGTAATGCGCGTTAAAATCGCCTAGCACCAAACGGTTTTCACTGTCTGACTGGAAGTCATGCTGTCTGTGTGAGCTCCTTAGGGCCGTGGAGCTCCTATCTTCCCCACTCGACTGGAGTGGCGGCGCAGTGCGCGGACATGGTGCAGGTTGCACAGCCGTTGAGACAGATGTCGCAGTATTGCGTTGACAGCATGGGGCCACGTAACTCGTGATCTACTCCCTATGTGTCTTAAGGCCTGAGCAGGTCTTAAGATGGCTCCATCCATTGCATGTATTGCACCTAACCGAGGTGGAGTTTGGATGGAGCCTTCTAGCGCAAGCGCAGCAGTAAAATTCCTCGGGGCCGGGTTGGACTCGATGCCAGCACGGGTCAGGAGGATACGGAGCAACCCTGCGGCGTTGCTCCAATGACGACAAACTTAACCTAGAACTTACCGATCCAAACAGGGTTAGATCGCCGAAATAACAGCCCTTGGCCGGATAAAATCCGGGTCAATTCCGGTAACGTAGAACCGGCTGTTGTGGGAATTGATTAAACATCACATCGTTCTTGTTGGTAGACCCTATACCTTAAATCAAGATTTTCTAACTTCCGGATATATCGGTCAATATGTGACTTATCTTAAGGAAATTACACGCTAAAAGAGATCGTATTTTTCCAATAACAGTGTATCTTTCAGCCTAAAATGGATAAAATCGGGTGAAAGCTTGTGCTTGTCGGCATATAAGGTTTTTAAACATCCGGTTGTCTTATATATTACTATATTATTCTAATGAAGTTCAGAGAGCATCTTTGTCTGTTAATAATATGTAGTAATACCAAAAATAGATAAAATAGGTCCAATACTACCCTTATACCTCATATATCTAATATAACGTTTTCAAACTTCCGGTTGGCTTTATAACGTATCGGTCAATATGTAAGATATCTTAACAAAATTACCTGAGCGTATAATATTGGATACACTGTAGTTTAATGCCAGAAATATGTGAAATTTGTCTACGAATTGCTTCGACTTCTATATACTACATATAACGACTTTCATTATTCTAAAAAACCTTATGGCGAATATGTCGGTCAGTATGTGAGTTATATATACTACTATTATAAAAATAAAATATTTGATTGTGCGACTTTCGCTATTCTAGAGCTTTAAGTTGGCATTACTTTTCAAGATGGCTACCGATTTACCAGTTGTCAAGTGATTTATTCTCAGTTTGGTTTCGCGATTCATCATGTATGGACTCACGCCAGAACAACGCTTGCAAATAGTGCAATTTTATTTCGAAAATAACGGCTCTGTGCGGAATACGTATCGCGCATTACGTTAATTTTATCGTATGATGCGATAAAGCGCACTTATGGTTAAATGGCTACGTCAAAAAATAAAACTGCCGCATTTGGAGTGAAGCTAATCCTCAAGTGTATGTCGAAACATCGTTACATCCAGAAAAATTGACCGTTTGGTGCGCTTTATGGGCTGGTGTCATTTGTCCGTACTTCTTCAAAAACGATGATGGCCAAAACGTTACAGTCAATGGTGATCGGTATAGAGCCATGATTACTAACTTTTTCATTCCTGATTTGAACAACCATGATGTCCAGGAGCTGGGGTTCCAACAAGACGGCGCAACATGTCACACAGCTCGTGCCACAATCGATTTATTGAAAGTGATCGTGACCGCCTAATTTCACGTTTTGGACCTGTGAATTGGCGTCCAATGATCTAACACCGCTAGACTATTTTCTGTGGGGTTATGTAAAGTTATTGGTCTATGCGCATAAGCCACAAACGCCACAATAACAATTTGGAAGACAACAATCGCCGTGTTATGGCCGATATACGGCCTCAAGTGTTGGAAAAACTCATCGAAAATTGGACGTCCAGATTAGACTACTTCCGAGCCAGCCGTGGCGGTGATATGCCAGAAATCATATTTAAAATGTAATGCCACAAGATTATCTTTCGGATATATAAAATTCATGTCAATCGAATAATCCATCGTTGTTTTATTGCAATTTAAAGTTCTATACCTCGAAAAAAAACACCCTTTATGTACTACTATTATAAAGAGGAAAGATTTGATTGTTCGTTTGTTTGAATAAAATGTAATCCCAAACTACTCGACGGATTTGACAAATTCTTTCTCCATAGGGTAGCTACACTATCTCCGATTAACATAGGCTTTTTTTTTTATAAATATATAAATCTATTTGATGGAAAAATATCAAAAGAAAAATATAATATCCAGTTTAAAACTTTTGGAATTCATTAACCTACGAAATTTCAGACACAGATTTCGCCCCAACTATGCTTTCATAAAAACAGTTATGAGTTCTATGCTTCCTTCTAGCGATTGAATTACATATATATGTCGTAATCCACAGAACTAGAACTGATGAATACATTAATCTCAGAGACGCTTTAAATCAAGATGCAACGCATCTAACACCAGCCAACTCGTAATCTTGCAATCTTCTTTCAAGGGTTCTCCACGTTATCTGCATTAAAAATCCCAAGATGCCGTAACTTGTCCGAAATTATGGGTGACCAGATTTATTTGTTACTTTTACGTGTACCCCGAATGGCGCGAATTGAAACTGGAACTATTATCAGCGGTCTTTCAATCGTCATAATATAATTTTAAGAGTATTTCATTTAATGATGAAAAAATTAATAAAACTATTCACGATAGATGAAATTTTCGGCAATGTAAAATGTTATATAGCAAGTGTGGAGTGATAGAAACGAGGTTTGTCACACTATGACTTGCTGTTTTGGCTGGAAAGAAAAATCCAGCCAGACGAAATTGACAGTGTCATAATTGAGGAACTCTCCGATATTGTACGATATCGTAACTAAAAATATGGTGCACGGATCATGCAGAGAGCATAACCTAACAACACCATGTATGAAAAACGGTATTTGTACAAAAAAGTACGCTCGGCGTTTGGTCAACGATATCTAAACAGAAGAAGGCAGAAATCCAGTTTATCGTCGCCGTGACACCGAAATTGAAGGACAGAGTTCTACACTAAATATTAGAGAAAGTATTTGACTTCTTCTCAATCAGAGTGTTCTTATCTTATGATGTTAATACATCACGTATGCGGTCAAACCTAATTCGAGTACTTAAAAACCGTTGACGGAGTTCAAAGATACTATGAAGCATTTTGCTGTGGCAGACGTTTGCTAGAAAAAGATGACTATTGAAAAAATACTTTGAGAGAAACATCGCTTTCGCAATGTCCAGTACTGAGAGAGTTGCTTATGGTCATACTTTTTTTGTCAGCAATCGGAACGATTAAAATTATAGGACAATTTCAAAAACGAATTATGTCAACATATTAGACATATGGTAGACGCCGACAGCAAAATCAAGACTTCGCCTTACCATACAGCGAAAACATTTATAATATTGGTTTGATACAAATAGAAAATAAACTCTTACAACTAAGTGATAAAAGCCTAAGTTATTTTGGATTACCGTCTTCAGTTCATACAGAAAAAAATTTTTACGTATCAATACTATAACAAAAATAAGTTGACCGCTTCTGTTAATAAAAATGTGCCGAAATTAGTCCCAGATCAAAGATATGCTTTTGACATTATATTATATTATATAACGTGAATAATAACTTTTTTATTTATTTTTGGATGCGCCAGGTAGCCCTGGAAAAACGTTTCTTGCAAATTTAATACTTTCTAAGATAAGACAATCAGGGAAGAAAGCGATAGCAGTTGCTTCGTCAACTCTTCTAAAGGAAGGAAAACCTGCCCATAAAACTTTTAAACTCTGTAATCTGGAGCAGCAATTTATATGCTTTATTCGCAAAAATGGTCCTCTTGGTAAACTATTATAAGACTACTCCTTTATTATGTGGGATGATGGACCATAGAACACATATAGAATAAGTTCTTCTCCCTTCATAAATTTCGAAATGTTAAATCACGAAATGTGAAAATTTGAATTGGTTGATTTGACTTTTTCAAATGTTGCAACATTTTTCCGTAGAATAAGATGTTTTGCTATGTTGCCGCAATGATTGAAATTCGTACAAACCCTATTAGTGTGTGTGTGTTAAAATTGATAACTTGAAATGTTTGTTTAATACACGTGCGAAGCCTGGGCGGTCTAGCAGCAGTATATTTATTAAATTGCCTGAAAGTCTTATGTTCATTATGTTAGCGAGTATACCTCATCAATGTCAAAAGTTAATGCAATCAGCTCGAACCTTTTTCTGCCCTTAATATACTTTACATAGTGATTTACGACTTTCCAGCTGACTTTAAACCGTTTAGGTTGGGCAAAATGTTTGATTTTTAATGAAATTAGGTCAAGTTTTCTTAAAGATTAAAAAATTATATTAATGGTTTAGCGCTGAATATGAATGGAGTTGGTGTAGACCTTTGTCTAAACCTCATATCTCTCTTACAATGAACTCCTACTCTCTTGTTGACGTTTTCCACATCAACTCAAATATTGAATTTAGCCGTCGACGCCATTAATCGAAAACAAATAAATTGATATAACTAAGCTCCACAACAAGATACAAGCCTGTTATTTGGTACAACGATTCGCATTAGGTAAGGGCATCTGAAGTTTACAATTTTTTTAAAAGTGTGTATGTGGCCCTGCCCACTATTAATTTTAATGTGAATATCTCCTAAATCACTAAAGTTATAGTAAACAAATTCAGTCAGGACATATCTTTTTAGCACCACTACCGACCGAGTGTGAAAATGGGTGAAATCGGATGATAACCACTCTCCATATAACGGTTTTGATTAAAACAACTAAAAGCGCGATAATTCATTAAATAAACAAGTCAGAGATATTGAATTTAACACATAGGATGGTAGAGTTAACTTTACAATAGGCAATACGAAATTTGGACAATGGGCGTGGCACCGCCCACCTTTAGGTGAAAACTCATATCTTCGGTAACATTACATGTCACACATGCCTATGTCACAGTGCAAAAATGGGTGGAACCTATTTCCCTTTAACACAAATTTAAATTCCATTACTTTCCAGTATGCAAATTAAGCGCTAATGAATATATTGAAATAAAACATTACAAAAACAGTTAATTCCAAGTCTCAAAGTTGTCAAATTTGGCCATAACTTTTTAAGCCCTCATACTAGTATACCGAAGATGTGGACCCCAGTTTCCATGGTTGACTTTTTACGGAAATTATCGTTCAATGTATGCAATTATCCTTTCCTGATAATATAATGTCTGTATGTCAAAAATGGATTGAATCGGGTCAATACTTCTCTTAGCCTCCATATATCCAATAGAAGAATTTTCGAACTTCCGGCTGACTTTATACCGCATATATCGGCCAATATGTGAGTTATCTTAATACAATTTAGAGAGCATGTTTTTCTAATAAAGGTGCATCTGGATTAAATCGGGTGAAAGCTTGCCCTTAACTTTGAGCCCTGTTTTAGTTGTATTTGTTAGAATTTGCTACATTGCTTATATTATACTGTGAAAATTATCAGCATGAGCCTTCTCGCAATTATTTTTGGAAACTTTTATTAGCCCAAAATCAATATAGGTTAGGTTAGGTTATTCTGGCAGGCTCGTGAGTTCATGGTAGTTCATGCGAAGTAATCATAGTTCAGAATGCCAGCGTTTGACGCGAGTTCATATAGATGCTGCGTCTCTTCTATTAAGAGTGAGTAGGAACTTTGTGTATTTTTTATCTACCGTTTTGCACATCACTTTTGCAGTTTTGCATCCCCATAGATTATTCTACCGAATTTTAATCTTCCTTGCCATGTTCTTGTCCAGATCTTCATAAGGACAATGTATGGTTTTATGTCGATCACGTTATTGGATGACAGCCGTACACCACTCTTGGCAGTCTCTTCCACTATCTCATTGCCATCGATACCTTTGTGACCTGGCACCCAGTAGAAGTCTAAGCGCTTGTTCCTGGCGACACTCCACTGCTACCCTACTTCCCAAGACACTTCTGGCCGATATGCGAACCGAGGTAACTGCCTTGATTGCTGCTTGGCTGTCAACGTAGATATTAACTATGGATTTGTTTGCTGATGCATTATAGGCTAGCTCCGCGGCTATCCTGATAGCGAAGACCTCTGCTTGGAATATGCTGCAGGAAAGGCTGCCTTATGTGATTGGAACCATGAAGTCGGTGCTTGCCAAACCGCCATTACTCACCACGCTATGCCCGAAAGTTGTATAGGTTGTCAAATATCTCCCTTCCGCTTTTTTGCTCTTCATTCAATGCTTTATAAAAAGTGTTACAGTGATCGGATTTAGTTAAACTATGCGCCGTTTAGTTCGATGATCTGTTTCCACCTAGACGGCAACTTCATAATACCTTCCTCGTAGAAGCCCCCCTCCTTATTTGCGAAGAATTCGGACAGCCACCTTTCACAAGCCTCTTTTGAGTTCAACTTCACACCATCAAGGGCATTCGCCATGGACAGGAACAGGTGGTAATCACTTGGCGCTACGTCCGGGCTATATGGTGGATGCGATAAAACCTCCCATCCGAGCTCCCGTAGCTTCTGACGAGTCATCAACGAAGTGTGTGGTCTGGCGTTGTCCTGGTGGAACACTACACCCTTCCTGTTGGCCAATTCTGGACGCTTCTGGTCGATCGCCTGCTTCAAGCGGTCCAGTTGTTCGCAGTAGATGGTAGAATTAAGCGTCTGGCCATATGGGAGCAGCTCATAGTGGATGATTCCCTTCCAATCCCACCAAACACACAGCAAAACTTTCCTGGCTGTCAATCCCGGCTTGGCCACTGTTTGGGACAATTCACCGGCCTTCGACCACGACCGTTTTCGCTTGATATTGTCGTATGTTATTCATTTTTCGTTGCCAGTCACCATCCGCTTCAAGAATGGGACGAGTTCGTTCCGTTTCAGCAGCATATCGCAGGCGTTGATTCGGTCCAGAAGGGTTTTTTGCGTCAAATTATGCGGCACCCAAACATCAAACTTTTTTTTGTATCCAGCCTTCTGCAGATGGTTCAAAATGGTTTGGTGACTAACTCCCATCTCCTGGGCGATGTCACAAGATGCCATATGCCGGTCTAACTCGATGTATTCCATGATTTGATCGGTATTTGTCGTCACAGGTCTTCCGCCGGCTGGCTTATCCATGGTGTCGTTTTCACCGGCTCTGAATCGTCTAAACCATTCCTCCGCGGTTCGAAGTGATAGAGTACCATCCCCCAAAACACCATTAATCTTACGGAACGTTTCTCTAGCGGATTTGCCTTTAACCAAGGAAAACTTTAAAATACTCCATGTTTACACGTCTATAACTGTTGAACGCAATATCCAAACTAATCATGCATAGCGTTGTTTTGTAGGTTATGTCAAGACCTTTCAAATTATGTATAGTGTTGCCAGATACGAGCTCTGTAGCGCTAGGAGATCCGCTTTCTCCGGATTCAACCCCAGACCCACGTGCGGTGCCCAATTCTGGGCTGTGTTGATTGTGGTGTTCGTTCCACAAACGTCATTCATTACCATGTACGATATTAAGGTCTCGTATAAGCTTATATTGCAATATGTACATAACTCGCGAAAGATATAGCTAAGAAGAATTTTTGTCGACCCACAATCAATATAATGTTTTGACTATTTAAAAATTACTTAAAAATAAAAATATTACAAAACTTATGACTGGTCATAGCGTTGCGTGGGGAAACTTAATGAAAAAATAGTATTTTTCTTTGTTAGTAGTGGGCGTAGAAATAAAGTCATTTAAGATTCAGTTATTAGCAGCAACGTAAAACTTTTCGAATTTTAACTATTAAGTATTTGCGTAATATCAATTACCTTTTATAAATTCTATTAGCAAGCATAAAATCAGTTTTTGACCAATTCAAAATATGTAATTTTTGGTTTTAAATTTTTTGTAATCTTACTGAAGAAGAACTCTTCGTTTTTACCAGATAGCCTTTCAAGTGCGTTTGAAATGTTCTCCAATAAGCATTCTCTACTTTACCACCCGAGGAATTACTTTACGCATCATTTTAATGAAATTACACATGTTCCTTGGCACTTCTTGGAGGTTTGGCAAATTTGGCGCATAACATTTACTATACTATCCCATATAATAAAATTGAAATTTCTTTCACATTCAATATACAGTATACATCCAATATAACCAATCCAATCCAATATATCGAGTTATTTTTTTTTTACCTATAATACAACTATCTTTTCAAATTAATATCCGTTTAAAATATCAGCTAAAAATATATACATATATAATTCAGTTCAACTACAACAAAAAATTTTATATATTACAAAAAAAGTTCTTCGATCTCTAGTTTATATACACACTACCCATATTAAATAACAGCTACAGCTTTCCACCATAATTCTTAAGAAGATGTATTCCGAAGATTATTTTAAATTTAGTCGTCTATTCAAAAAATTTCCCACCACCACATATGGTTTCGAGATTGATCAAAAATCATTTGTAGAAGATCTGCTAAGATCTAGAAACTTCACTTTGTCATTCTTCCTCTTCTGCAAACTGCCTGTTCTGTGACATGGAGTCGGAGACCCCAAAACACTTGCTAATGGACTGCACAGCAGTCTGCAGACGCAGAATTAAGGCCCTGGGATCCATGTTTCCAAACAGGGATCGCATCGGCTCACTAGCACCTAGCAGTATATTGGTTTTAATCAATGTGCTGGGGCTAGATGAGTCGCTGTGACCTAGGGGAGGGCACAATAGACCATAGGTCGCGGTGCATACCTCTATCCTTATCTATTCTAAGTCATTCCTCGATTTTAAATTTAATTTCACGGATATGGTCTTTACTGAAAGCCCTTGGTGAAAACATCCAAAATCTTTAGTTTCTTTTGCAATAATAAACGCTTCTATTTGGCATTGCATTTTCTAAACCAAACTAAATAGAATTAACCGCACGAAAAAAGGTATTTTGAACTGACTGAATAACATTTAATTCCAAGGCAATGGAATGGTTGAAAAAAATTAATTTATATTTTCTGCCGATGTTTTTGCAGGGGACGCAAAGTTCACAATATACAGCAACATTCGCACTATCAAATAATTAAAGTTCTTTGCGTTCGTAAAATAGGAACATCAATAAAATAATTTTGATAATTCGTTAAACCGAAAATTCGTTATTTCGAAAGTTCGCTATACTGGTCGCCTACTTTATATAAAAATCATGCACCGTTGAAGACATCGAAACAAGACTACACAAGTAGTACATTTAAACCTCTTTTTTTGTTAATTATATGTCGTGATGTCAAACTTAGTCAAATTAGAGCAATCTTATCTCTAGCTTCCATGTACCTAACTTACGAAATTCAAACTTCCGTTTGGTTTTATACTCTATACAATACATCGATCAATGTGTAAGATATCTTAAGAAACATAAGTGAGCGTGCAATATTAGTGAATATATAATTTTGGATATAAGCGAACAAAGTATTGGACGACAACAAATATGATTATAATCCAATCACAACTTATTCGACTGATGAATTTTTACGCAACATTCTTTAATATAGTCTCCGCGGCCTTAATCTGTGAAAATTGCGAGAGTACTATAATATCGAACTTAGCCCTTTCTTACTTGTTATTAATATTGGTTTCGTGTGGCTTCGTAGGTAATTTTGAAATAAAATTTGCATATATTTATATTTATACTGATATACTCGTATTTATATTTCCGACAAATAATTGCAAGCAACGCCTTTACATCTTTTCGTTCATGTCGTCACGAACCAATGTGCTTTTGTGTAAAACGCACCCTAGAAAAGATTGTGACAATAAAAGACTGCAAAGTTATTGTAAAAAATATGCAACTACTGAAGGTATCAATTTTTAAAAATAAAGTGTTTTCCAATTAGAGTGATATGATTTTTTTTTTGAAAAAAAAAAAACACTAATTGTTAAGGAAATTCAAATGTTTTTTGTAATGTGAAAAACAATCGATACACTTATTATCTGAATAAACATCATTCAAATGGCCTCCACGACTTCTTTCGCAATAATGAATTTTATAAACCCAATTTCGAGCATGTTTTTCCCTAAACCAAGTCGTATGTCATGAATAGCACGTTCAATATTGACTTCTTAAGCTTGAAGAGAGTCTGGTTTATTGCTAAAGACCAGTGCCTTCAAATAACCCCACAAGAAGTGGTCTAATGGTGTTAAGTCACAACTTCTTAGAGGTCATTCAATGTCAAATTTCTTGAAATTGTCGAATTTCTAAAGTTTTTTCGCAATTATTCGGTTGTTGCACGTGCTGTGTGGCACGTAGCCCCGTCTTGTAGCAACCAGATGTTGTCAAGATCAACTTCCTCCAACTGGTGATGATTCCACCAGACCAAAAACCACACCAAACTGTCAATGTAGGTGAATGTAATGGTTGTTCATCAATAATTTGTGGATTTTCTTCGCACCAGAATTGACAGTTTTGTTTATTTACCGCACCACTCAGATGAAAGTGAGCCTCATCGGAGAAGATGATTTTCTTAAAAAGTTGTTCCAAATCATAATCCAATTCTTGAGAACGTCTTGGAATCGACAAATTGTAGTCTTCGGCAACACTTGCCTGAACGACAGCAATATTTTCATTTCTTCGAGCGGTTCTTTGTCTTATTGGCTCTTGAACATTATGTAAAGAAAATGTACTATCGAAATTTTCAATAATTTGACGAATAGCGAGCACAGGTGGACGATTATTATGACCATAAAATGCAATTGCAATTGGAGAACGATTATTTTAGGATAAATTTCAATAATTTGTAAACGTTGTACTTGCGTATATATTTCCATGATGTAATTGTAAGCATTACTGAATACAATGAAAAAAATTGCAGACATATTAAAGATGTCCGAAAGATACTTAAAAATCATATCATTCTTATTGGAAAGCCCGATATTTATACCATATATTTCTAGCATGTACCAAATGTATATTGCTATTATTTTTGCTATTATAAAATGTATGCATATTTATTTATAGGCTTCTGAACATAAACGTAGTCAAAAAGAAATTGGTGACATTGCAGGCGTGGCCGATGTGACAATAAGGCAATCGTACAAATTGATGTATCCACATGCACTGAAGCTATTTCCTGAGGATTTCAAGTTCACTACGCCTATTGATCAACTACCACAGATGTAGAATTGATAGTTTTATACTAATTTTCCGTTATCAACATTAGAGCAAATAAATACAAAAACTAATAATTTGTAATTAAAAACACGCTATTAAATTAATTTTAGTAGCAATTGGCTCTGAACTACTGATTGGTGTGTAGCTGTACCTTTCAAGTCGTATAGTTTTTTGATTTCTTTATTCTTTTTTTTAGCTTATTTTTTTTAAGTATATTATCCCTTTTGATAACTTAATTTAATTGTCTAATCTATTCTATCAAGCTATTTATTGCGAACCATTCAAATAAATATTAGTAAGGTACTAAACGCTATCAACGTGTAACCGTATTACAAAACTACTGTTCAATAATTCAATTCGACATTCTACGTTACTGGAATTGACTCGGATTTTATCCGGCCAAGGGATGTTATTTCGGCGATCTAACCCAGTTTAGATCGGTAAGATTTAGGTTAATTTTGTCATCACGGGCGCAACTCCTAGCAGCAGAGCTCTCCATCTGCCTGATCCGTGCTGGCACTAAGTTCAACCCGGGTGAATTTTTTTGCTGCGTTTTCGCTAAAAGGCTCTCTTTATATGGGCGCAATGCATCCATACCATATCAGTTAGGCGCAATACACGCAACGGATGGAGCTATCTTAAAACATGCTCAGTTGTATCACTCTAACTCCGAATTAGGATAGAGGAGATCATAAGCCGGAAACTCGCATCGATAGCAGCAGTCCAAAAAACCAAATTAAACAGCCGCTCAGATCGTCTGAATTGTGCAGGTTTCAACGGTATATGTAAGGATCGAGCGAAATATTAATGAAGACCTGGCTTTCATACTGCATATCACAGTCCAATATTCTCTTATTGACAAAGACATCGACCGTGGAACTTCAACCGAAAAGGCAGGAGACATGTTACCCGGCGGCTGCAAGCAACAGCGATCCGAAATCGCTTATTCCATTCGCCCGGATGGAATTAACATATTGATTCTAAAACATCTGGACACGAGAAAAAGCTACTTAACCAAGGTCCTTAACCTGTCGCGGCCCAATCTTTATATACCCAAAGTATGGAAAGTCTTATCGTCCGATAAATCTCCATTCCCCGGTAGTGAAGACACTTAAGGCCTTGTTACTCCTGTGTTTCACTCACCACTTGACTCTAGCAGACAATCAACATGGCTTCCGGTGAATGCAATTTATGGTGATATGCGAAATTCTCTTTCCTATGAGTGGCTTACTTTGCGCTTAATAAGATATAGTTATCATTCAGCGCTGCCACAACAACAATAGCGAATGTAATCATAGCATAAAACCTGTTTTGGTTGGAGTATTATCAGTGAGTTACGCAGCAACAACACCGTGGTGTAACATTGAGGCACTAACCGATTTTTACCTCTCCCACTGGCATCAACCGTAATGCGGACTTTTGGAAATCGGTTCACTCATTAACAATGAAGCTGAGCATGATGAGTAGAATGTGGCAATAGGCATTCTTAGGAATAAAATAACAGGTACCGCCAATTTGACACTCTCCTCCTTTAACACTGTGCTAAATTTCAAAGCAATAATTGCTAAACTCGACCAAACATATGCAGATAAACGTCCAATTTATGTCTTAGAAAATGAGATGAGTATTCTAAGGCAGGGTGACCTTTTTCCATCACGGATTATTACGATACGGTCGATAAACATTTAACACTATAATTAATAAACAAATTATGACTCATGGAGAAAATAACGAGATAATTGAAGCTCTTAACGAACGAGCAAGAGAAAATGCACTTCGCATTTTTATCTCTGGTCTCCGTCGCCCCCTCTGTAATATCCTTCCTACAGCATTAGCTGTCGCACAAGAGTTGGAAACAAATAACAACCGGTATAGTTTCGCACATACATTTGCCATGGTTATGCCGTATCGCAACCAGGTAGCTGCTCCAAATTCACACCCGATTCCGATGGAAATCGATCGCAACACTTCGATTCATCGCCATCCCCTACCTCATTTAAACAGGGACCCAAACCAAATGCAAAGTCACAAAGTTAATCCAGCCTATGCTAACAACCAACAACAGCAGAAGATAGCTTTCAAACGTCTTCGCGAACCATCTGGATCCTACCAGAGACATCAGTTAAAAACACAACGAGTTAATCATATGCCCGAAGCGATGGCTACAGTGTATGACGAGTCCAGTTACTAGAGGCATAACGATCATTTTAACCTTTCGTACGCTAATAATGCGCACCATGATGAGCTCGAATATGACGGTAGTAATTGGAACGACGAGATCAATTTTTTAGATTGAATTCGCATTCATAACAAAACCCACAACAAATGGTCAGGAGCTGCGAATACTAATTGATACCGGAACTTCTAAAAATTACATTAAAGACCTTCCTTTCCTACAGGGAATTCAGTTAATGGAAAAAACGTTTATTTTAAAATCAATTAACAGAATTAACACCATTAATAAAAAGTGTTTAATCAATATTCTTTATTATACCTCAACATTTTATTTGCTAAAAAATTTAAACTCATTCGATGGTATAATCGGGTATGACTTCCTTAAACGGTTATGACTTCCGAACCGAGCTTTACCTAACAACACAAAAGTGGAAGGTACTATTCGCACTCTCAGAGGAACTCATTTATAGTAAAAGCTATCCCTACCCAATGTCAGCTTCTGAATTTATTACCAATGAAATCGGTGCCCTCCTAAAGGATGGAATAATTCGCAAGTCTAGTCCTGCTCTCCATAGAACTCACCCATTCATGTCGTGACAAAGAAAGGTACCGACGAGAATGGAAAGCAGAAGTTGCGAATGTGAATTGATTTTAGAAAACTCAACGAGAAAACAATCCCTGATCGCTACCCTATACCTGACACTACGGTCATACTAGCGAATTTAGGCAAGTCACGCTACTTCACAACCCTAGACTTGAAATCGGGCTTTCATCAAATTAACATGCGCGAAAGAGATAGGCAAAAGACAGCATTTAATGTAAATAATGGCAAATACGAATTTTGTCGCTTGCCATTCGGCTTAAGGAATGCGCCAAGTATCTTTCAACACGCAATAGATGATGTTCTGCGAAAAAATATTGGTAAAACATGTCAGGTTTATATCGATGACATCATTATTTTTTCTCCCAATGCGGAAACACATTTAGTTCATGTCAATACCATTTCCATTTAAAAAAAAATGTGGAAAACGGTTGGCCTCAAGGGCCATCCCTGCAACTAATTTCATACGCTAACGTTCAAATTTCGCTTTTTTCACTGCTTTTGAGCTCCTCGAAATTTTTCGTTTTCGATATCTAGCAAGTAAATCAACCGATTTCGACCCGGTTTGCGGCAAACGATGTGTTTCTTCAAGGTTTAGAACTGATTAGTGTCGATCGGTCAAGTCGTTTGGAAAAAATTCGAAAAAAACGATTTTTCAAAATTTTTATTTTTGAGATTTCTCGAGATCTACTGGTCCGATTGGGTCCAAACTTACACGAAATTCAAGTGCAATAAAACCCTTTGGAATGCCGTTTAGTTTATTCAAATCGGTTGAGCAGCTTAATAGTTATAAGAGGGTCACATACATCCACACACACATACATCCACACATGCATACAGACATACGGACATCATCGTAGAAATGTTCGGGGAAGCTTCCTCGACCCTCAGAACGTCGAGATCTGTTGAGAACTCGATTTTTGCAAAATGGGGTGAAACCAATATCTTCCCGATTTTTAGAAAATTTTCCATTTTCTTAGCGGGAAGTTAAAAAACTAGAAGCGTCAGAAATGAGGGTGTCGTCTGAAAAATCACAGTTTTTCAAAACGGAACTCTAGTTTTTGGGATTCTTAGTCTCGCAAAATGGGATAAAGACTTGTCCTAGTAAGATTAGGGATATTATTAATTACAAAACACCAGAGACGTTAAAAAAACGAAAGAAGTGCATTTATAAAAAATAAAAAATACATATATTTACATAAGTATGTACATATAACAAGTGCAGTTATTGAAAGCAAATTAATTATGGATATACATATGCACCGGTACAAAGTTTCGAGCCACATCATTCAATACGGCACCCCACCGCACGCATCTAACTCGAGCAGACATCTTTTCACGTTTTTCCGGATACACCGGCGATTGGACCGACACGTCACATCGTTTCGTCAAAGCAATCCCGCATATCTTTCGATATCAGTTTGTAATAATTGTGTTACTTTATAATATTGTAATTATGCGAAAATAAATATAAATAATAATATAAATACCTGGAGATTTTCCTTAACATATTCAGTGCGTTAGTGAGTGGAATATAACATTTGAAATATATTGATGAGTTTTCCAATAAATTGGGTCCCCAATTTATTCATGGTCCTTCAAGCCTAAACGAAAGGCACTATAATTTACGTCCAAGACACAAAATTTGGTGACAAAAAACAAAAAATGTAAACACAAACCTACCAACGATACAGTGAAGTGAAGTGTAATGGAAAACAAAATAATATACATAAACATACAAAAATTCACACAAACATATACATATTATATAAAGAAAAAGTGCGTATAGCCCAAAACATAAAGACAATAACAAATACGAAAGGGTTTAAACAAACCAAAATTCACACAAACGGGCGCGAAATACTAAAGCACCTAAATACAACAACATAAATAAAAACAACTTAAACGGGCGCGAATTTAAAACAAACGATAATAAACAAAAACAACAATCACTAAAGCCAAGCACAACTGGAAGCGGAGAAAAAGGAATTGACAACAAAGGAATACACAAACGTACATACATATATATTATCCCCTCAAAAAACCATTGAGGGAGCATAAAGTGAGTCGTATCGTTTCCTATTATTTTATTTTTATTATTTTCTTCCGCAATACCCCTATGTTAAAAAAAAAAAAAGCAATAAGCAGGATTGCATAAACTAAGTAAGCAAAGGCACAAGTATAAAGTAAAATTCTAATATAAAAAACAAAAAGAAGAAGACAAACAAAAGCATACATATATGCATATTTGCTTACATCTTCTACCTATATATATATTTGATATACATATTTACATACCAAAACATAATTGTACATAAATACAAAGTGCATACGGGAACATACCTGCACATTATTCACTTCGCTTTCGCGCTCTTTTTGAACATACATATTTATACATACGGCATATAATCTATGCCTATGCTTATATACCCTATATAAATTGGGTCAATTACATATTGAAAATTTACAATATAAAACGTTGTGGTAAAATTAACACTACACCAATTGCTTGTATATATTAAAAAGTTAAAAATAATAAATAATTTTTTAAAAACAAAAATAAACACATTTTCAAAGTCCACATTGGCATACATCCCGCAATACCCCTTGTAACAAACAAGCAGGATTGCGTACAAAAAAAAACTAAAAGCACATTGATCTCTTCAACGAGCTCTCAATTGTATTAGGAAATAAACATACATACGCACAAACAATCCGTGCATACTTATGTACAAAGTGTATTGATCTCTTCAAAGAGCTCTCAATTTCACGAGCACATAAATATATACTAACAAGTCCGTGTATTAGGGTGTACCTAAATACATCAACATAAGGACATAAAAATTATTATTGAATTAAAAGTGCGATTTTTATCAATTAAATTAAATAAAGCAATATGTTCAAAATAAAACCACAACAAAATCATATCGCAAGTAAATTCAGTTTACACTGAAAAAATAAATAAAAGGTTATATATTAATAATTCATTGAAACATGATTTAAATAGCATAACAAAAATGGTTAATGGCGACAAAAGTCAAACTACACCTGTAGGAGCTACACGCCCAAAACAGGTTGCCAAATTCCTTTCTGAGAGTGACAGATTAACACGATACTGCACTCGATTTTCATCTTCACCAATTCAAGACATCTCTGAATCGTTATTGGAAATAAAAAAACAAAATATTGACAATTTTTGGACTCGTCTCCAAACGGTTCATGACGCCATAGTAGATTATGCAATTCAGATCTGCCATACGATTTTAAATCATCGGCTTACGCACTATACGAAAACTGCTTGGACCAGTGAGAAGAAACAAAAGCTATGATTTCTGATCAATTAAAGCTAATAAAAGCAATTGCACCTACTCCACATCAGCGAGTAGAGCTGCCACAAGTACAAAATCAAGAGGCAAGTTCAGGCATCCATCTCGAGGTGCCCGCACGTGACACAGAAATATTTTATGGAGGTTATGAAGAATGGCCGACCTTCCGGGACATGTTCACTGCCGTATACATCAACCATCCAAAATTATAAAAAGCGCAAAAATTGTATAACCTCAGATACAAAACTAAAGGTCAAGCAGGCGTCATAGTCAAACAGTTCGCACTAAATGACGACAATTTCAACTTGGCTTGGAAAGCTCTAAAATCAAGATATGAAAATGAAAGAATATTGGTCGATAACCAAGTAACGACACTAATAAACTTGCCTAAGATTCAAAAAGAAACCAGTGAAGAGTTTATAAGACTACAATCCACTGTTTCAAACTGTTTGTCGGTTTTATCGACACAAAATATTCCCACAGACAGCTGGGACCCTATACTGGTAAACCAATCCATCGCTGAAAGGGTAGAGAAAAAGCTAATTAAAACAAAAATTGTACAACACGACCTAAACAGAAGCTTCAATAGACCCCAAGCTAGTCGCAAAAATAAATTAGAAGAAGCTTCTACAAATCTCAATCGTTCACATCCGAACAGAACAATCATACTGTAGGGCTACAAAGCTTTTCTTGTAGCCGCGTAAATATCGAAAAAGCGAAATATTTAAGCGAAGTTGTAACAGCGATAAAATACAAAGAGCCGAGTAATGATGATATGTGTGGTCAGTTATTAGACTAACTTTATTTGCAAAATTCTTCTCCTTAAATAATATTCTAAGCAATATTGCAATCAATACATAATTTCCGCTAAGTACATAGTTTCGTTTTCTATTAGTGCATATATACATAAGTATGTAAGTTATATAAAAACAGTTCATAAATAGAGAATAATCCATGTACATACTTTACTCTATTGCTCCTTCGTATATAATGTAGTTATTAACAAAAGAGAAATATAAAAAAATGGGAACGCAGCATTGCAAGAGGCTGCTTACATATTAAGCTTAGTACATGTTAAATGGGACTAGCTAATGTGCACAAACAAATATTCATATAATTGCGTGGACGAAAACATAGCGGTAGCATAGGTGTAAAAAGCAAGCGCAAGCAAGCAATAAATATGTAAGTATGTACACAATGCAAATACAATTATTAACTGCATTGAGGCGAATGACTTCTAATGCTTACCCTTGAATATTAGGCAAATAAGTAGAGAGCAAGAAATAGCAAAAATATAATATATAGAACATATGACCGTATAATGCATTGGTTCTCAATCGGTGACCCAACACATACGGCATAAACACATAACAAACTATTGGCACAAAATACTATTTTCTATTGGATCCTAAGTGGACTAATTACGGAAAAAGTTACCACTATGACAATTGAAGTTGAGGAAATCTCAAATGAATACCTCAATTCACAGTTGAAAAAATTTTGGAAGTTAGTAGAACTTCCCTCTATTTCAATTACAACCCCAGAAGACTTCTACAAAGCCACAACTACTCGATCAAATAATGGCCGGTACGTCGTACGACTACCACCAAAGCCACAATCTTCCAACACTCTACAAATTTGCACAAAAAACCATTTCAGAGTTTCTTCTGACAACCCCAGTGTTAAAAACACAAATATTTATAATTCAACCAAATCATCGAGATATATTACTAAGTATTCAAAAAGAAAATTTGTTGTACACTAATTTCCTTAAATTTGAAAAGGGCAGTACAACATAAAAATACATGGGATCCAATGGAATGCGATATCTGATCAGCTTTCATATGCTACTGAATCAATATCCGCATTATCCGCAATAACATTTTTGACGCCGCAGGATGGCTTTCGCCAATTATTATACAAGCCAAAAACCTAATTCTTCTTCACTTAGAAAAATGGTCACAATCCTCAAACAATCTTAACGATATCCGAATCTACCGATTATTGGCCACAATCGCCCACTTCCATACATAGTATCGTCCGCAACATACGAGTAATTGTCATAGAAAGTCCAAAAATCGATACTTCTCTTACTATAGTGCGTCATAGTTGCCTAAATTTTCATAATCAAATACAATTCAAAATTAAAGTTAAGGAATCACCATACTTGCAATGTGATACAGTGACGCACCCAGACTTACAAAAGCAAAGGTCGCACTTATCGCATCTATCTAAGCGCTCATCATACGGATAGCTTATAAGAAAAACTTGTAAAAGTTGTAAGTCTCAGTTCAAAAAAGTGAGCGAAAATCACAAATCTCACTCTCGCAAGATCCCTCTTCAAAAGTTTGAAAGGAGTACCCATCCTGGCCATATCTGAGCCAGGAGGGGAGTCGCTATCCTCATAAGCCAATAATAAAGAGATTGCAAATAATTGCTGATAATACAGAAAAGGAAAATCATAAAAAGTCGATACAAGAAAACAATCGTAATACAATCACTACTTATTGTATTGCCAACTATAAAACCAAAAAAATTGTCAGAATATAGTTGCGTATCTCAAGTCTATACCAAAATACAAATCGCAAGCAAAACCACTTGTTCTTGTTAAGTTGATTAAAACCAAATTTGCTTCTTACAGCTAATATTACAGCCCTCGGCTACTCCATCAACAGTACGCCGGAATACATTCAACAGCACATATGTGTAATACTAGGCAAAATATTCGCCTAGGGGGCCCAGATTGTTTAAATAAGCTAAGCCTCAGTACCACCACTCTCTTAGGTAACAATAAAACCTAATGCAACACACCACACCAGAGAACAATTACAGGTTCTCAGCACTCGATGAAAACACACCATAACACGGCACCTGTACATCTAACAAAAACGACGGGATCTAACTCGAGCAGGCATCTTTTCACGTTTTTCCGGATACACCGGCGATTGGACCGACACGTCACATCGTTTCGTCAAAGCAATCCCGCATATCTTTCGATATCAGTTTGTAATAATTGTGTTACTTAATAATATTGTAATTATGCGAAAATAAATATAAATAATAATATAAATACCTGGAGATTTTCCTTAACATATTCAGTGCGTTAGTGAGTGGAATATAACATTTGAAATATATTGATGAGTTTTCCAATAAATTGGGTCCCCAATTTATTCACCATATAAGCGGGTGCGAAAGTATCAACAAAATTAACAATAAACTTAAGCGGGCGCGAACTAAAACAGAAAGGATAAAAGCACATAACATCCAAACAAACAGACACGGATTTTACAACAATTAATATATCAACAATCTGGAACACAGAGGAAAGGATTCTACAACACAGATAGGCTCACCTTAATATTAAATAAATATATATTACACCCCAAAACCCCTGGAGGAATGTAAATTAACTTCCTTCGTTTAGGAAGTGTTAAAAAAATATAGTTTTCCGCAAACGCGCGGAAGAAATCAAATATGGTAGTTTGAGTGATCCTGACGGATTTTCGATTTCGTAAAAAATTTGTCTTTTACCAAAGAGAGTAATAAAATGATAATAACGTATTATCGAAAATCCATTCATTGGTTTTACTTTTATATATATTTAATTCGTTTTTATTCTTATAGGTTCCTGATTTTATATACAAGTAGCGACTTGGTGCTCCCATATCTACTAGTATTTTAAAGTAGCCATTAACCCTGTCATGTAAGAAAATATATGGCAGAGTTAGTTTTGATCTAAAAAATTATCCTCTTTAATATTATTTATCATTTGTGTTTTATTTGGTGGTTGATTACTTAGTTGTGCGCTGGCAAGATGCTTTTTTTTTATAATTTATATTTTTTTGATCCTTTCTAGGAAAGAAAACTCTTTTATTCTGAAGGGTCTGGGGTTCAGAATCGCAGAATTGAGTTTATGTTATAATACGGAGGGTCCCCCTTGCGGTGGTGAATCGCGGTTTCAAACTATTTGTTATAAGGCTGGTTGAGCCTTCATTTATAACATGCTTTTTCTTATAAATTTGAGTACTTGTAAGTTTCAGATTTACAATGCTCACAGAACTTAGACTTAAAATATTTTATATAACTGGGATTATTTCACAAAATTTTTAGACAATTTTATTGTTATGTATTAAATATATCAAAAATATATTACAGTATTAACTTACTACTTTTTGTCCTTTTCTATAGGGATTTGTTGATTGCTGTTTTAATTCCTTTGCCAGTGTTGATAGCTGTTTAGCTTCCCTGGTCGTTTTGTTTTTAATTAATTGTGTCCCTCGTTGGTAACGCTTCGGCTTAGCGTGCAATGCCTCAATTCTTCTTTTTTGTGTTATTCTGTTTGTTCTAGTTTTAATGTTATTGTAAAACATGTATTCACTTGTGGAATTTAGTAATTTTAAAGTTGAATAAAACATTTATTCACTTGTCGAATTTAGTAATTTTAAAGTTTTGTAAAACATTTATTCACTTGTGGAATTTAGTAATTTTTGTGTTGTTGTAAAAAATTTATTCACTTGTAGAATTTTGGAATTTTAATGTTGTTGGAGAATTCGTCCTTGTTTGTTTTGTTTTTTGCTTTTCTCCTCCCGAGAGGATACTTGATTATTAGATTTGAAAGAAATCAAATATGCTAGTTTGAGTGATCCTGATGGATAACTGATCTCTTTATTTCAATTTACTCTTATTTATACAATTTTCTTATTTGCTTAATTCAGTAATTGGTTTAATTGTTTACATTTTGTGGGTGGTCTTAGCTTAATGAAAAAGAATATTGATTACTTAAATAAGCAAAGATGCTTATTAAGAAGCTGTATTATTGCTAAGTGCAAAGATACAGTTTTGTTTATAATTAGCGTAAAGCTACTGTGTGGAGGCTGCTGTTAACTTGCAAAGTGAGTTGTATCGTTTCTTTTACTCATTATACTGTATATATGTAAGTATGTAGTATGTTGAAATACGATTTTATATAGATCATATAAAATCAGGAATATATCCGCTAACGGCCAAGACAAACGGGAACCAAACTGTTTCAATTTACGGTTATTTTACGGGAAAACTGGAAATACCGCTATCAGGCAAAACAGTTTGCTACAATATGTATAATGTATATTAGTACATATGTAAACTCAAATACTTACATAACAAATCAATGCCTATAAGCTTACAATTTTGTTAAAACACATCAATTTATGAAATAAAAAAAAAATTTTTTTGGACAGACCCCTTAGGCATAACAAAGCAATAAGCAGGTCTTCTTAAAAAAGGAAGCTAAAGGCAAAATAACAATTTAAATACAATACAAGAAAATAAAGGATAGAAAAGAAACAAATTTGAGTAAACATACTTACATACATATATCCATTATACACGTATATTCACAATCATTATATACATACGTACTTAATTCCTAAGTGCAAAATAGCAAAGCGAAAGCGAAAGCTAAAAAAGATGCTCATTTGCATACACACAAATTTAGATACATAAACATATTAACTCATATCTATACATACATAAGTGCAGTTGGTAAAATTCCGATTTATCAATTATATGTGCCTTATGCCCTCAATACATAGGGTACAATCGTGCGAAAAAGTAATCGTAACATTTCGCAAATTAAAACATATACATATGTATATTGGTTGAGCAAAAACAAAATTATATTCAACGTCCACTTCGGCATCTATTCGGCAATACCCCTTGCATACAGAAATTCCAAGCACAAACAAATCGTGCAGTGATACACATTTGTATACATATATTTGTATATTTAATACAATACATATAAACTGATCCGCTTATAGGTATACCCTATAGGACTTGCGGACAAAGAGAAAACAAAATTTTAAATAAATAATTGCGGTTATTAATAAACAATTTAATATAAACTTTTGTAATTATTACAAATAATAAAGTATAATACAAATACTTATTTTCTATCTCAAATATAAATACAAACCGGTATTAATAAAAAAAATTTAATTCGAGCACATTTGTTCATTGTATCCCAATTAAAAGCTCGTATTTACGTAAAAGAGTTTCGGTTGCAGTTATAATTTCCATAGTAGAGCTTTTTTTATTAAATATACACTGAGAAAATTTATTTCATTAATTTTCCATTTTTTTAAATGAACACAGATTCCAAAGAATCTAAATCTTCACAACTATTAAAAGTACCAAAAATTAATTCGGCCGAAAAAAGTCAATGTACACCTGCAGAAGCTACACGCTCAAAGCAAGGTGCCACAAAACAAAAAAGGTTGAAAGACATTACATACAGTAAATTCATTACTGAGAGTGACAAATCAATAAGATACTGCACTCGATTTTCATCTTCTCCGATTCAAGATAATTCTGAATCGGCATCAAAAAGTAAAATCTCGACAATTTGAATACGTTTCAAAGCTTTATATGACGCAATAGTAGAATCTGACGACTCAGATCTACCAGAAAATTTTAAGTCCTCGGCTTACGCCAAATATGAAAACTGCTTAGACCAGTTCGAAGAAACTAAAGCAATGATTTCCGATCAACTAAAGCTAATTAAAGCAATTGCACCTACTGGACATCAGCGAGTAGAGCTGCCACAAGTACAAAGTCAAGAGGCAAGTACAGGCATCCATCTCAAGGAGCCCGCATTTGACACAGAAATATTTCATTGTGGTTATGAACAATGATCGTCCTTCCGGGACATGTTGACAGCCGTTTACATGAACCACCCAAAATTATCAAATGCACAAAAAATCACCTCCGATACAAACACAAAGGTGAAGCAGGCGTAATAGTCAAACAGGTCAAATGACGATAATTTCAACTTGGCTTGGAAAGCTCTGAAATTAAGATATGAAAATGAAAGAATATTGGTCGATAAGCAAGTAACGATACTAATGAACTTGCCTAAGATTAAAACGGAAACAAGTGAAGAGTTTATAAAACTGCACTGTTTCCAATTGCTTGTCGGTTCTATCGACACAAAATATTCCCACAGACAGCTGAGACCCAATACTGGTAAATATTATACACGCACCACCGCTTTACCAGAAAAATCGTTACTTTTGTCGAAGCAATCGCTCTCATCGCGGAAAAATTGCCCAACGTGGCAACAGATGAAAGACTCTTTAATAACCCAATACGAAATCGCAGAAAGGGTACATAAAAAAATGGGCAGAACGAAAACCGTTCACCCCGACCTAAATAGAAGCTTCCACAGACCCCAAGCCAGTAGCAACAACAATTTAAATAAAAGTTTCTTCAGAAATCAAACGTTCACATCCGAACAGTACAAACAAACGTCATGCGAACTATGTACATGGGGGCATAAGCTCAAATCTTGCGAGAAATTCAAAAAATGGAATAATATCGACCGAAATAATTTCATAAAAACAAAAAGACTTTGTACAAACTGCCTGTCACATGTGCATACACTTAAAGAGTGCGAAAGCAAATTTAATTGCGTTTATTGTCATAAACGACATCATTCAATACTTCATATAAATAATTTTTCCAGTTCACCCCAAAATAGCGCAAATATGAAAAGAGCCACGGGTTTAGTTGCAACAGCAAATCACTAAGTGCGTAATCTTGAAAATTGCCAAGAAGCACCATGCTGCTCAAAGGCATTAAGAACTTAAACGCTACACGGCGAGAACCAAAGTAGCGTACTACTACCCACAGCAATCGGCTCCATCGAACAACGAGGAGAACTGTTTAAACTTAGGGCCTTAATATACCAAGAGTCATAACGATCCTTCATAGCGCCCAAGGCACAAGTCTGCGACTGTCAACAAAACAAGCCAACTTTGAAATTACACGAATGGGCGGAGAGTAGTTCAAAACTCTAATTAAATCTGTCCCATTCCTTAATTTCCCCCCAAGCGGATAGGAGAATTAAAGCAGAAGCAATAGTGTTACCGCAGCTAACAAATATCCTACCAAGCTATCATATAAATAGCAAGCTTTGGGAAAAGGTTTCACACCTCAAATTAGCAGAACCCAACTACAACACCCATGCTCAAACAGGCATCCTATTAGGCAGCGATCTCATACATCTGTTAATAATCGAGGGTGTTGAGACAATTTCAAACACACTATTGGCAAAAAATACCATTTTCGGTTGGATCCTAAGTGGGCTAGTTACGGAACCAGTTACCACTATGACCACTCATGTTGAGGAAATCTCAAACGAATACCTCAATTCACAATTAAAATAATTTTGGGAGTTAGAAGAACTTCCCCCCATTTCAATTACAACCCCAGAAGATCAGTATTGTGAAGACAACTACTTGATCAAATAATTGCCGGTACGTCATACGACTACCACTAAAACAACAATTTCCCAACACAATCGCCTTAGGTCACTCTCGCACCTCTGCAATACAGCAGTTTCAAAGAATGGAAAAAAACCTACTTAAAAAATTCGAACTCAAACCAGAAAATGATAGTGTGTTGGAAGAATACCTCCATTTAGACCACATGGAGGAAATAAGCCCATGCGAAAAAATCATCAACAGCAAATACTACTCATTCTACTTGCCGCACCATACAGTAGTAAAGCCAGACAAAAAAACAACTAAAGTAAGAGTTGTCTTTAATGCATCAAGAGCCACTAGTTTGGGGAATTCCCTAAATGATATTCTATTTACGGGACCCACGCTCCAACCAGATTTAATGCTCCTCATATTAAATTGGCGTATATTCAAATACGTATTTAACGGAGACGTCGAAAAAATCCATCCCAGTAGTCCACTCCGCGACTATAAATTGAAAACAGTTACGAATTTTCAGAAAATACCAAGTCAGAATTTCCTCTGGCAACCCAAGTGGTAAAAACACAAACATATGTAGACGATATCTTGTCTGGAAGTCACAGTCTTCCACAAGCATACGAGTCACTATCACAAGTGGTAAGAGCCCTCAAAACCGCAGGGTTTCCGTTGAAAAAGATAACGGCGAACCACCCTAAAATTTTATTTGTTAGATACTAATTTCCTTAGATGGAACCGACTGGGACGAACAAGTAAAACCACTTCGTTTAGAAAAGTGGTCCCAGTTTGCGAACAATCTAAACGATATCTCACAGATACAAATCCCACGATGGGTATACTATGCCCCAGAGCACAAAGGCGAACTACACGTCTTGTGTGACGCCTCTGAAAAGGCATATTGCGCCACTTTATACGTTCGCACACAAAGCGACACTGCGACCACAAGCCACTTACTAGTAGCAAAGGCAAAAGTGGCTCCCTTAAAAACAATAAGTCTACCGCGAATTGAACTGTGTGGAGCGCTATTACTAGGTAAACTAGTATCCATGGTGCGAATGCATTTAAACATGGCAAAATACAAATTGTATCTGTGGTCCGATTCTGAAATCGTACTAGCCTGGTTAGAAAAACCACCACATGCATGGATGACGTATATTTCCAATCGAACGTCTCAAATACTTGACCTAATAGGATCAGCCACCTGGCGACACGTAGCCAGTGCTGACAATCCAGCTGATCTAGGTACAAGAGGGTGTAGACCCCTGAACCCTGCCACTACCACCCTCTGGTGTAATGGCCCCCGATGGTTGATAGAATCTCCCGATTCTTGGCCAAAATCGCCCATGCGGAACATAATTGCCCCAGAGAGTCGAAAAATCGACTCCTTTCACACAACATTGCAGGATAATGACATCCTCGAGCGATTTTCCTCGTACCCCAGAGCACTCAGGGTAATCGCTTACATGCTCAAGTTCATAAAGCGACTCAAAATTAAACTTAAGGGAGTACCCTCATTATATCCTCAATGCGATACAGTGACGCACCTAGACTTACAAAAAGCAAAGGTCGCTCCTATCGCATCTACGCAAGCGCGTTACTTCAGCCGAGAAATATCAGAATTATGGCTTGATGAATCGAAGCCGATAGATAAAAAGAGCTCACTCTTAGTCTTAAATCCATTCATTGACACTAAAGGAGTACTCCGTGCGAATGGTCAGCTTGCCAATTCAAGTCTGACGTATAACGAACGTCATCCCATAGTTATCCCAGAGAAATCGCCACCGTATACCTTAACTATGTCCACGTGCTATTGCTACACGCAGAACATCGGCTTATGCAACAAATAATCCGTCAAGAGTTTTATATTCCAAGACTCAAACCCAAAATAAAGAAATGCAGTTTCATGTGCACGATCTGCACTATGCATAAGCAGAAGATGCGAACGCAGATTATGGCAGCACTTCCACCGGAACGCTGTAACTTCGCTCTGCCTTTCACCATTACAGGTGTCGACTTTGCTGGGCCTTTTCAGATAAAGGCATCCATGTTAAGGTCTCCCACCCTCATGAAAGGCTATGTGGCTGTCTTTGTTTGTTTCACGACAAAAGCAGTGCACCTCGAGCTATGTACGAATCTGACAAAGGAGGCTTTTCTCGCGGCATTTGCTCGCTTCGTCGGACGACGCGGGTTTCCGTCAAAACTCATGAGCGACAATTGCAAAACATTTGTAGGAGCTCAAAGAGTCACAGAAAAGCAGTTCGTGAATTTTGTCAGACAAGTCTCACCTGAAATTGTACAAAAGTACGCTCCCCAAGGTATTAACTGGCAGTTTATCCCTCCAAGCGCTCCTCATATGGGTGGTTTATGGGAATCAGCTGTAAAAAGCTTCAAATCCCACTTTGAAAAGTAGCTGGAAACTAAAAATTTAATTATGAAGAATTTACAACATTATTAATTCGCATTGAAGCCATTCTCAATTCACGGCCACTTACGACACTCTCGCAAGATCCCTCAGATCTCACAGCCCTAACTCCAGGGCACTTTCTAAAAGGAGCACCCATACTGGCCATACCTGAGCCAGACGTGGAGTCGCTGACCTTACATAATAGATGGTAAAGAATTAAAATTCTCCATCATGATTTCAGCCGGCGATGGAAGGAGGAGTATATAAAGGACCTTCATAAAAGGTACCGCTGGAAAACTCCCGAAAAAGCGCCAAAGCTGGGAGATTTTGTCTTAATCCATGACGATTGTCTCCCCCCTACAGAATGGCGGCTTGGTTGCATAGAGAAGCTACATCATGGTTCCGATGGTCATATACGAGTAGTTGACCTCCGTACTCGAACTGGTACGCTAACCAGGCCCCTCGTTAAACTATGCTTCCTACCAATCGCAGACAACAGCGAAAACGCAAGTAATAAAACATCCGTACAATAATATATGGTTGGCCGTTATTTCCCTTCCGCTCTTCATTCAATGCTTTATAAAAAGTGTTACAGTGATCGGATTTAGTTAAAATATGCGCCGTTTTGTTCGATGATCTGTTTCCATCTAGACGGCAACTTCATAATACCTTCCTCGTAGAAGCCTCCCTCCTTATTTGCGAAGAATTCGGACAGCCACCTTTCACAAGCCTACGTCCGGGCTATGTGGTATGCGATAAAACCTCCCATCCGAGCTCCCGTAGCTTCTGACGAGTCATCAACGAAGTGTGTGGTCTGGCGTTGTCCTGGTGGAACACTACACCCTTCCTGTTGGCCAATTCTGGACGCTTCTGGTCGATCGCCTGCTTCAAGCGGTCCAGTTGTTCGCAGTAGATGGTAGAATTAAGCGTCTGGCCATATGGGAGCAGCTCATAGTGGATGATTCCCTTCCAATCCCACCAAACACACAGCAAAACCTTCCTGGCTGTCAATCCCGGCTTGGCCACTGTTTGGGACAATTCACCGGCCTTCGACCACGACCGTTTTCGCTTGATATTGTCGTATGTTATCCATTTTTCGTCGCCAGTCACCATCCGCTTCAAGAATGGGACGAGTTCGTTCCGTTTCAGCAGCATATCGCAGGCGTTGATTCGGTCCAGAAGGGTTTTTTGCGTCAAATTATGCGGCACCCAAACATCAAACTTTTTTTTGTATCCAGCCTTCTGCAGATGGTTCAAAATGGTTTGGTGACTAACTCCCATCTCCTGGGCGATGTCACGAGATGCCATATGCCGGTCTAACTCGATGTATTCCATGATTTGATCGGTATTTGTCGTCACAGGTCTTCCGCCGGCTGGCTTATCCATGGTGTCGTTTTCACCGGCTCTGAATCGTCTAAACCATTCCTCCGCGGTTCGAAGTGATAGAGTACCATCCCCCAAAACACCATTAATCTTACGGAACGTTTCTCTAGCGGATTTGCCTTTAACCAAGGAAAACTTTAAAATAGCGCGAATTTCGGCGTTAGTGAACTCCATGTTTACACGTCTATAACTGTTGAACGCAATATCCAAACTAATCATGCATAGCGTTATTTTGTAGGTTATGTCAAGACCTTTCAAATTATGTATAGTGTTGCCAGATACGAGCTCTGTAGCGCTTTGTACATAGCAGCGAAAATTCAAAAGACAAAAAAGCGGAAGGGAAATAACGGCCAACCTAATATTATATACACGGAGAAAACAAAATATCCGTCTAATAACCTAAAACCGAAATAAACCGCAAATATGATAAATCACCACAATATATACTAAAACAATAATGGGTGGACTAATACGACCCCCACCAACCAAATAAAGTTGGTTACATTTTAAAGGATTCATTATCTATATCACTGAGTCGTAACTAAACTCGCCCTTTTTTCCCATACAGGTAGTTATGGACGCTGAAATGCCAGTTACACCTACGCCAACCATGCGTTCGGCTGTCACTGTGCCGCGCCCTGGGGCTACCCCCGTAGCAGCGCCACGAACAACACCAGCAACAGCTGCACCGACAGCTGCTCGACGTGCCATGCGCCCAACGCCTACTTTAGTTTCGGAGCCGCCTCGCCTCCGCTGCCCGCTCTGTTGCCGTTCACACCGGCTGCAGCACTGCCCCATTTTTACGGGTATGACACCCAATCAATGTCAGCAGGTGGCCCAGGGCATTGTTTGAATTGTTTGGCCCACACGGACGATATCGTGTGCCAACACTGCGATTGGCCGCATCATACCTTGCTGCATCGAAACACAAGACGCCCTGTCGCACGGGCCTCATTACCCTGCAGACATGATGCAGGCCGTCGCCCACAACCAAGCCATGCAGCACGACCCCGATGGCGACAAGCACTCGCCGCACCCCGTACTTGGCGTCAGCTCAATAACACCTCAAAACGACACCAATCCTTAAGGCCGCATACTCGCCGCAGGACAGGCCTCAGCAACGTCGTGGCAACGTTGCAACAACTCCAGCGACTGCTAGGCTGAACATTCGCCTAGGGGGGCCGGGATGGCTAAATGAGTTCAGCTTCTCGCCCTAATGCAGTCAACAACACCGCACAACACACCACTCATGCGACAGCACAACACACCGCTCACACGACAGCATAACACACCACTTACAGGACAACACTGGCACACCACACCTGGAAACATCAGCACACCCACACACCACGCACCAAGCCAACCTTGCTGGAAGCAGCAGCATACACCCACACACAGAATAACTCTACACACCAACATGAACAAAACCAGGAAGGACGATCGCGCCGAGCCTCTTTTCCATCAAAAGCGGCAACAGGGAAGTGGCAATTTGAAGTTTCGCCTTTTGTCCACGGTCGTACATCCCGATTATACCTTTATATTATCCAAGTGACGTTATAAGTTTTTGATTTGTTGAGAAAATATTAACATATTTATAAATATATTACATTGTAAACTGCGTTCAACGTTTGCAACCGGAATAAATTGGGTAATATTTTTTTCCTAATTTTTACAAATACGTGAGTTTTTAGTGGAACGAAAAGTGAAGCGAAAAGGTGAGAACAAAGTTACAAAGCTAACTAGTACCTATTAAAGATATTTCAGAAAATGGGGAATAAGGATAAAAATAAGCTTACCAAAAATGCTATAAATTAATAGAATTAGCGTGGAAGCTAAGGAATGAACACTCACAGTCAGAGTTCTGGTTAGATTTATTAGGGGTGTTGTGGAATCCAAGACATATTTGTTGCTGTCAGAACTGCAAACCAATTTTGATTTTCAATGCTGTTTCAGAATTTGATTGTATTTTCGTCTTTTCGAACATATGCAAAACCAATATTCGAATAAGCTGTTTACTATCGTGACAGAACTTACAAATTATTAAATTTGGAAGAGTTTGATAAATTTGAAATACTGAATGAAGTCTACTAAATTTTACAATGAGTTCCGCTATTTTAGCTTTTATTTTATTTGAAGAAATAAGTAATGAAAAAATTAAAAGGAATATTTTTGAAGATCACAGTAATCCACTTAGATGCACCAAAGAAATCGCATGTGAAATTTGGCTTGCATTTAATTGTATCTATGTTTTTATACATCTTACTTTACATTTTTTTTTACACATTATCGACTGAATAAAGACGAATAAATTGCGTTTTGTAAATCCTTTTAAAATATCTAGATATTTTCCTAAACTTAATAATTATAACATTTTGTATTTAATTCTTATGTTTTCCCTCATAGAAATAACGATAAATTAAATCGTTACCATACAAATTATTTTCTTAACTTACATTTCAAATCTGTCAGCGAATATCCTCTTGCTTTGTTCTTATAACAAAACCGATACAATATCTGTTTCGAACGTCAAACCAATATCTGAATTCATGACACCTAATAAATTTTTGTTATTGGTTTCAATTCTGTCCAACAACTATCAGATTCTACAATACCCCTGATTAATTTGATCTTGAAAACCACAGAAACAGAAATCTCTTGTAACCTCCTAGGTAATAAATTCGGTCTGTTTAAAGAAGTGACTTAACCGATAGTGGGCTTTCGACGTTAGAAGTTGCAGACCCAATGACATACGAAATGAAGCCAAAAAAGAATTGGATATAAAATGATCAGAAAACGATCAATGACACCTATGACTATCACGTATCTTTAATTGTGCAAGTGTAGCAGCCGTTAGACAACATAATACTAAATTATATTTAATATAAATACTAAATTATACTTATAACTATACTAGTCAATATCATCTACCTACCGCTGAAAATTGCGTCGTCTGTCACTATTTTGGGTATCTTAGCGAATAGGCTGTGTTCGTTATGAATTTATTGCCGCAGTGTTACCTTTGATGAGCAAGCATTACGTTCTTTGCGAAAATTCTAGATACTTCGGTCACACGTTCTATCGGTAAATTGTTCTGATCTATTGCGCATCCCTAGCAAAACAAACACGGCATACAAATTTTAACTTCGCTTTTAGATTGAGAAGCTGTTAATGAAATTTGTAGTAACTATTAATTTTATGTTCGATAAAATGTACCAGATGTGGCTATTATTAAATAACGAGACTGCTTACTAAAAATGGTTTAATTAAAAAAGTATGCTACAATCGAACTTTCCCCGTCAATATACTCCCCTCTCCTTGCCACACACCGCTCTATCCTTTTTTCCCAGCACTGGAGTACCCCTAGCGGTCAAATAACTCTTAACAGAAAGTGCGTTGTGCGCAGGTGCGTTATCCTGGTGCAGAATCCTCCACGAATTGTTTTTCCATCACGCCGGCCCTTTTTTACGAACTCGTTCGCGCAGTGTTGCCAGAACTGCCAAATAGTATTGTTGGTTCACCGTCTGCCCCTCTGGAACCCATTCAGTCATCACAATGACGTTGATGATTTCGGCTGATTCGGATGATTTTCGGCGTAGGAACAAAAACATGTTTATTTTAAACCGCTACAGAAATAAAATACTTTACCGCCAGACATGTATTCTCGTACTGGAATAGTAGACCCTTCCAGCTGTACAACGGCGCATTAGGTTCCGGCCTACCCTCTCCTGCCATACTTCTGAAAAAGTTCTTAAATTTTATGACTTGCAGCATTCTTTAAACTGATTTTTTGTCTTCTTTTAACTGTATTTATCAAAAATCTTTTGTCGCTAATTGTACTTAAATATTATGAATAATTGTACTTGTATGAAGTGAGCGTTAAGATACATATGTATTGGTAGGGAACATTTGTTGTGAACGAGCCTTAATTTTTTTACTGTTTCATTTGCATGACATCTGTCAAACAGATTCAATAACCGTACAGTCATTGAACAAACAACATCATATTTTTTCACTGTGTTGAAAATGTCAAATTGAAAATTTGTACCGGAAAGCATTAATTATACTCTCGCAACCTGTTGCTACAATTGCATTATTCAAAAACAAATAAATTGCCATAACTAAGCTCCACAACAAGATACAAGACTCTTATTTGGTATCACAATAAGGAGCGGCATCTGCAGTTAAAATTTTTTTTAAGTGGGCGTGGCCCAGCCCCTAATAGGTTTAATGTGCATATATCCTAAACCGCTAATGCTATAATAACAAAATTCATTAGAAGCAAATGTTTTTAAAACCTCTACCTACAGTGTGAAAATGGGTGAAATCGGGTGACAACTCCGCCCACTCCCCATATAACGGTACTGTTAAAAACTACTAAAGCGCGATAAATCAAGCACTAAACAGGCCAGAGACATTAAATTTTATCTCTGGGATGGTATGAGATGACTTTATAGGAATCGCGTTCAAAATTAGACAGTGGGCGTTGCACAGCCCACTTTTAGGTGAAAACCCATATCTTGGGATTTGCTTAACCGCTTTCAACCAAATTCGGTGCATAACGTTCTTTTCATATTTCTATGTTATAGTTCGAAAATGGGCGAAATCGGACTACAACCACACCTACTTCCCTTATAACACCATTTTAAATTTCATCTGATTCTTTCACTTTCCACTATGCATATCAAGCAACAATGATTATATCGGGGTAAAACTTTGCGTGAATAATACGTTTAAACCGAAAACTGTCTAAATCGAACCAAAGCTGTTCAACCCCCAAAGTACTAAATATGTGGACCCCAGTGCCTATTGTTGATCTTTTACCGAAAAAATCAGTCAATCCACAAAGAAATCTCAAATAAATATACCCTTTGACTTTGCGAGAGTATAAAATGTTCGGTTACATCCGAACTTATCCCTTCCTTACTTGTTTTTTGTTTCCATTTGAATAAAAGTGCTGCAGAGTCGCATCGAATGATTGTCGAGGCATATGGTGATCATGTTCATTCAGAAGCAACATGCGAAAGATGGTTTCAACGGTTCAGAGATAATGATTTTTATGTGAGAAATGAAGAACGTGGAAGGCCAGCAAAAAAAGTTTGAAGACGCTGAACTGCAAGAAATATTGGATGAAGATGAGATTTTGAGTCAAAAGCAAATGTCAACCATGTTAAATGTTGCACAACAAACAATTTCAGACCGTTTTAAAGGTATGGAGAAAGATCCAAAAGTGTGGAAAATGGGTGCCAGGAGAAAATTATGGGATAATCTGAGATAACCTTCAACATCGACTGCAATAACAGATCAATTCGGTAAGAATCTGTTTAGTGTAATCAAAAGGGTGCGGTATATCATGAGCTTCTAAAAAGTGGTGAAACTGTTAATACTAATCGCTATGGACATTAAATGATCAATTTGAACCATGCATTGGTCGAAAGGCGACCAGAATGGGCCAATAGAGACGGCAAATTTTGTTACACGACAAAGCACCTGCACACAAAGCAAAATCGGTTGAGGATACAATCGAAGTACTTGTCTGGGAGCTGCTACCCCACCCGCCGTATTCGCCAGACACGCATTTGCTGAGCAGCACTTCGATTCCTACGCAGAAGTCGAAAATTAGGTGTCTGATTGGTTTGTTCCAAAAGGATAACATTTCTATGGGTATGTTATCCATAAATTGCCAGAAAGGTAGACAAATAGTGTAAAAAGCAGTGGTCAATACTTAAATATTTTTTTTTGCTTTCTTATTCAAAATTATTATTTCATTTTCTTAAAAAAAAGAGTAACAACGTTTAAGTTTCCGAATATAATGTAAATATTCCTTTGAAATCGAGCGCTCTTGCAAGCAGAAAGGAATTTCAAAAGAAAAAGGAATGTCGAATTGCGTGGCAACGAGCTGTTACGGAAAAGAACTCTAAGCATGCGATACGAGCACTAGCGGCACGGACTCCTCATATTTTCTCGTCGTCCCTCCGCCTACGAAAACCGGTTTTTTGCGGCAATAAGAGACCTTGTCTGAACAAGCACATACATAGCTCATGACGATTGACCAGTTTTACGTCGTCACAATTCCAGTTTTGTGAACTGATTTCCCCACGCATTCATAATAATCAAACTATCTGTAGGTAAGCTAACCACAACTTGTTGAAAACGGTTCTGTCACTAAAAGCTATCATCCAGTTAAGCTACCAGCGGTTAGGGATAATATTAAATATTTCCTAGACATATAGCGGGAGTATGATACTGCACTGTGAATAATTCTTCAAAATAAAAAGACGGATCACTTTTAATCAAGTAGAAGTTTTCATGTTGTTCCTTTTGCGCATAGTTCTTCATTAAATAAAAAATGAAAAAAAAATGTTTAAGCGATTAAGCAAATTGAATTTGTCTAAGAAAATTATTTGTATTTTTTACAAACATTGCTTTTTGAAAAAATTACTAATATCAAATATAAGAGGACATTTTCACTCATAATCGTACTGCATATAAGCGAAATCGATTCGGTTTGTTTAAAGAATATAAATACATATGTACCGTGGTCGTGTAAAAAGTAATAATAACAATAACCCTCGAAAATGAAAAATCGTCAAAGTTGTATATTTTAGTTATAGGGTAGAACCAAAAAACGTTTATTGTACAAGAAAAGCTCGACCATTGAAAAAGTACAAGTACACTTGGGACATTTTATCTCATATGTGATATGAACTCAACCGAAGGTGCTAACCTTGATAATATTGGGTATATGAGAATAGCACCAAACAAATAATCAGAAGTTATGATATTAGTCATTATTCATATTCAGTGATAAACCATCTTATGCTTGAGAGATCCACTTTGAGCCGGTTTCCTAATACTCGGTTAATATTGCTCTTGACCTCTGGTAGCTCAACTCGACGATAGGTTTAACTGACAGACAGTTTAATTATTGTTAATGTGTGTGGAAGACAGTTCACAAAACTTGCATTGTGAATACGCAAAAGTTATATAAACGTCATGGGCCATGTAAATTAATTTAAAAAAAAAGAGCAACAATAAAAGATATACTGGGGTGTTGTGGAATCCAATACAGATTTGCTTAGCTGTCAGAATTGCAAATTAGTTCTGATCTTCAATGGTGTCGCAGAATCTGATTGGGGACTGCTACATGTTTAATATGTATTGACCGCGATACAGGTTCGCGATATTTATAGGACGTCCTTACAAGACGGATGTAACCAATTTACCACTACATTTGTAAAATTTCCTTTCGTCCACTACTACATATTCGAAACTAACTTTTTGTTTTTAAACGGAAAATTCTGTTGTAAGAGTAGCAACATTCATCATGCATAATTTATCAATGCGTAAGAATGAGATGCACAAATAAATTAATCATTTTCCATCGACAATGGCCGACATTATTTGGAGAAAATTTTTGACGTAAGCGCTATTTTTTTGATATGCTCGATAAATTTTATAGTATTTTATTTTGTTTTGTAGATTCAAAAGACGTTTACAAAGAAGATAAGTTTTTGAATTTTATGTTTTTCTTAAAGAATTGATTAAATATAATTGCAGAGAGAGAAAAACTCTCAATGTGCTGCCCGAGCTGGAAATCGATTGATATTTTTCTCAATGATGATTCCAAGGTAGGTTGCCTTAAGGTTGGAAAGACGAATTACTTACATTGTCTTGCCTCCTCTAGGTTGTATTGCCTTGTAATTTGCAACGCATGATTTAGAACGCGCGAAAGATTTTCCATATCAATAAGCGCATGTCCACAGATCTGTCGCCGCTATGAGTAATTAACGACGTACTCAATTTCTTGCAGGGCTGTGTCATTGTGGTGGGCAACGTCCATCTTTCGAAACAGGCCAATGAGACACTCAACACTTTCCATTTAGCTGGTGTGTCGTCAAATAACGTTACACTGTTGCTACGTATCAAATTGAAATATTCCAAGTGTTAAGCGTAGAGGTAGTGCGCAAATCGCTTAAGACGGAAATTAATGGTATGCTGTAGATCTACGGCCTTGCTATGTAATAGCAGCTTACTGATTACAAGTAAGTAAATTATAGAACTCTTTTAGATGTTATACCTATATAATTGAGGCCATACATCGGCATTATATATATATAATATATAACTAGGGCCGCTAGTGGTTGAAATTCAAGCAATAAAAAATACAATTTATTAACAACGTTAATAGTATTTAAATTTTATTAAAGAATTTGAAAAAATGTTGAGCAAAATCTAAAGAAATTTGTAGAAAACAATTTACAGAAGTAAATTAAAAAAAATATTAAATTTATAATTCATTCTCGTATAAAATCATATGTTCGGTTTCTGATTTTGGCTTAATTCTTGCTTGAATGAACAATCGAATCCAATCGGCTTATTTGAATTCGTCGTCATATGTGGCCACGTATGCATCTGCGAAAGGATACTAAAATAATACAACGGATAACCAAGAGCTGACTCTTTCGATGGTTGTACAAAATCCTTTGGAAATTCTTTCGAACATTTTCCATCTTGCATACATACAGAGCTTGGATTCAAACCAGCGGATGGACCGTGGATCATGTGTTTGGCAACACATTCATGTAATTCTGGCTGTAAATTTTTATGCGGCATCTCTGCAATTTTATCAATATCAGCACTCCCGAAAATTTTGTAATTTTCACATAAAGGGTGCGTTCGAGATGGCAATCACGACAGCAGTGTTGCCAATTTGTCAAAGTATCACGTTTTGCGTGAATTTCTGGCAACACTTGTATCACGTTTTACTGATGAAATGAGATCATTCATTAGGATAAATATTAATTACAATATCCGGCCAATTCGAATTGCAAGTCATGAATTGGAAGAAAATCGCAACCACAAATCCGTTGTAAACGATACACAATTGTCCGATGTATAATACTTATGTATTCTCTTGAAAATAACATCGACCATGAAAACGCGCCAGTCGCTAAATTTGCGTCTTCTTGTTAGCATAATCTATCATAATCTTCAACTAAAATCTTTTCTTTGGTTATAAGAGGCTATCAGATGAAATTTTAATATTTTGTTTGGTTACCTTAACATAGGTATTCCATGTTAATCATTTGTTTGGTTACCAAAGAAATGTTATGATAACCAAAGAAAATCTTACATATAATATAAATATTTTAACAAATACAAAAAAAAGAAGATAATTTTTAAGTAATTTTAGACATTTGCGTTCTTCCGTACCGTTCCTACATGTATGTACATAATATGCGAATATTAAAAATTAGTATAACTATTGTAAATTATAAAAAGTTTAACAATTAATATTAACTATCTATAAACCAGCTTTTTAACAATAAAATAATGATAAAATAATATATATGTATATAAATGTTAGCCAAAAAAATTATTGTAAGAAGGAAAATTTAGTTTGTAATGTATATATTGTACATATATTGTAACAAAGCTTTTTGCTGCCCTTGTAATTTGTTGAGCTATACTCGCCGTGTCCAGGGCTCGTTACAATAAATTTGTAAAGTATGGGTCTTCACAAATCGTACTTTATTTTATATTTTCTTATATTTATAAATCTTCGTGCTTTAAATAGATAAAATGTTGTCTTCCGCGTTGTAGTGGCGGCACCCGAGGAACGCGCTATGGCAAAGTAGCGATTTAGCGTGACCCGTTTGCGCGTTACCATCACTCGGAATCACGGAAGACAGTGGCAGCGCCCGCGATGCCAAGCGTGGAACAGTTCAGACGATTGTCTCAATACCCACTTCATGCGTGACTTCCAGCCTTCGTACGTTAAAGAGTGAAAGGCTTGCTAGAGGATCGACTCACTGCGAGACATTCACTCCTTGCGGCAGTAGCGTCACCGCCGCTTCGCGACTCCGTTGAATAGTTTGTATACGATAACGTTTTCCGCTCTGCCGCGCTAGAATTGTATTAGGACGACTTACGTTTGTTCTGTTCTGCTGTGCGGCACGCTCGTATAGGCGACGATGATGCTGAGATGTGTATGTCCGCCCGCGCATAGGCTCTCTGCTATTTAACTCGCGGCGTGACTGCAGTATAGATCGGCTTGCTAAATTCAGCCAAGCTGTGTGTTGCTTGCTAGCGTATTCGCTACATGTTACTTTGGGATGGCATGTGTTGCTAGAATTAGCGTGCTTTTCTCGTTGTAGCCGAATACTTGTTGTGTTGTTTACGTGGCATGGTTTTACCGTTGTGTATGAATCCTTGTTGTTTTCAGCTGCATGTCTTGTTTATTTTTTTTTTTTTTTGTGTTCGGAGGGGGAATCTTTCAAGATATCGTCATTTTTGCGGACGACATGCACGATTCGAGTTGTCCGCTAATGGTGCACCTCATTCGGGACCACGCCCATCCAGACTTGCGGAACAACGCGCCTACGTACTAAACCCTTAACTCCATCATCAGTGCTAGTAAACGGCCCACGGAACTGCCGTTAGGCATTACATCGTGAGGCCAAGCTTAGCCATCTGGCTCGTCAGTCATTCCTTTTTGGCATCTCTCTCGATCATCCTTCTGCTTTCGCTCCGTTGCCACTCTTTCCTTCTAAGTTCTTGCAGAACTATCGCAGACCACATCCTCACTCGATCCCACACCAGTTTCGACTTAATCATGTGCCGCACAATGTTATCTGGCGTCACTCGTTCCGCTATTAGCTTCTCCACATTTCCTCTCTAATTTCCATATCTCGAGCAGGAGAAGAAAATGCGCAGCGCGTTTTCCCCGCTACTGTCACAGAAGGAACAATTAGTACTGTCATCATGGCCGTATTTGTGGAGGTATTCTCTGAAACAACCGTGCCCCGTCAAAAACTGCGTCAGGTAGAAATTCGTTTCTCCATGCTTCCTTTCTACCCATGCTTGCACGCTTCCAATAAGCCTGTGGGTCCATCTTTCCTTCGTTGCTGTGTCCCATCGTTTCTGCCATTCATTGATGCTTATTTGTCTTTCGTCTTTCCGCTCTGCAACCGTTAGTCGCCTTCCTAAACTTTTGGATCTATCGTAAACTCTTTTTCATTTCCATGGCCAATATGTCCGGTGGTATAATACCCGCTGAATCGTGAGATACTGTGCGGAATGCGCAGATGACTCTAGTGGCACTGAGCCGAATTACGGATTTCGCCTTCTTGACAAAGGATTTATTCCGCAGTGCTGGTCCCCATATGGGCGCTGCGTACATCAATATAGATTGGCTCACCTTGGCCAATAGCTCACGCCTATTCTGACTTGGCCCCCTATGTTGGCCACTATCCTCGCTAGTGCCGCCACTACCCGAGCCGCACACACACAGACTTTGTCAATGTGCGTCTTATAATTAAGTCTAGTGTCAATAAGTACCCCTAGGTACTTCAATGACTGCTTAGTCGTGATACTATAGCCGTCGATATTAAGGGTGATACCTTCCAGCTTCTTCCTGCTTGTAATCAGTACTGCTTCAGTTTTTTGTCCCGCAAGCTGGAGGTTTGTTGCTGCAAACCAATCTTTGATTTTTGTTGCCGTCTGATTACATAGGTTCTGGATTTGATCCAGTTCCTTTGCTACCACTATTACCGCAATGTCATCCGCGTATCCTATGATCTGCACTTCCTTCGGTAGTGGCAGGCACAGCACACCGTCGTAGAGTACATTCCACAACAGTGGGCCAAGCACAGAACCCTGTGGTACTCCACCCGATACCGTATACTTTTTCGGTCCGTCATCGGTATCGTACAGCAACTGTCGATCTGACAGGTAGCTGGCTACAATTTTCACTAGATAAGCCGGTGTTGCCTTACGTTCCAGGGCGCTTATTATATGAGGCCAATAAGCCGAGTTAAACGCATTTTGTACATCAAAGGTTACCACTGATAGACTTCCGCTTCCGAAATCCGTATTTATTTTCGGAGAGGCCCTGGTACTCTTTTTCTAAGTGCGATTCTAATCGTACACAGATAATCCGCTCTAGTATTTTGCCAAGCGTATCCAGCATACAAAGAGGTCGATAAGAGTTGGGCTCGCCGGTTGATTATTAGGCTTCTGTAATAAGACAAGTCGCTGCCTTTTCCAAATTTTCGGGAAACACCTTTCCTGAAGCATTGTGTAAATAATTCTGTAAATGGCTTCGCATTATGATTGATGGCAATCTTTAAGACCGTCCAGGCCTGGCGCTTTAGCATTACCAAATCTCTGTGCCGCTTGAGCCACATCCACATCGTTGACTGTTTTGATTTCCATTTCAACATGTCCCTCTGCTTGAGCCTGTAGTTTTCTTGTGACTGTGACGGGAATAGGGTTTCCACGATGATTTTCAATAGCTTGGGGCAGGTCGGTGTTTGCACTTTGCCGACTTTGAATTTTGACATTACTATCTTGTAAGCATCGCCGCACGGATTTTCGTCGATTTTTCCGCAAAGTTCTTTGAAGCAGCATGCTTTACTCTTTTTTATTGCTTTTTTAAGGGCATTGCGCTTCCTTTTGTAGCGTTCGCGTAGTTCCTTATGCTCCGTTGATCCCCGATTGCTTTGGCAGCTCCTCCTCGCTTTATGACATTCATTTCTTAAGGTATTGATTTCATTACTCCACCTGTATACGGGTTTTCTGTATGGTCCGCTTTTCCTTCTGCACATAGAAGCGTCGCATGCTTTGCTAATGTGTCTTACCAGCATCCCCGCCTGTCGATCTGCGTCTTCGCGCAACTCATGTTGCCGTCTAGCAATAGCTTAAATATTTCTTCGTCTAAGGTTTCGACCTTCCACCCTTTCGTTTGTACCCGTTTTGCGAGCGTTCTACTTCGATTTTGGGTGGTTGGGTGCCCGATTTCAAACATAATAGCTTGATGGTCACTGTGAGTGTAGAGGTCGCACACCTGCCAGCTTGCTGTCCGCATCAGGGAACTGCTAACGAAAGTTATATCTATAATAGAGCCACGATCGTTTTTCTCGAAGGTGTTTTTGTTTCCGGTATTTAGCAACACCATGTCTAGCAACGAGAACGCCTTTAGCAGCGCATCTCCACGTCTGTTTGTAGAGATGCTACCCCACTCCATCGCCCATGCATTGAAATCGCCTGCGACCACGTTCATTGTGGTAGTTAATGCTTCTCTCACCAGTTCATCCAATATTCTTTCAAAATCATTTTGACATACGCTTGGTGGGATATAGCAACTGTAAAAGTTGATCCCACAGATTTTTGCTCGAGTGTAGAATGATTTCCCTAACAGCGGCTTGTCTTGGAAAGCTTTTCCTCCACATGCCCATAAGGCAGCTTTGTTCGTGCAATCGGAGATCCAGTTCCCGTCGCTTATGTTTTTGTACTGTTCACTAAGTAAGGCCGAATCCACTTTCTTTTCGTATACCGTCTGTTTAAGGAGCTCCTGAGCAGCTTCGCAGTGGTTAAAGTTCAGTTGCATGACTCTCATTTTGTGTTATTTTTTTTTTATATAGACACCTGAAACATCTCCTCAGGTTCTCCTTCGGTCTTATTCTGCACACTACCCACTACTACTTGATTTTATATGCGTCCAGGAGCGTCCTTGCCTCCCACGCGGGTAGGCTTATGACCGCAATTTGTGTTCCTCGGTACGCCGCCCTGATGCTCCTAATCGAGTTTGTGTCAAACTGCTTCATCTCTATTATCTGACTGCGTATGGCCTCGGCTATGTCCTCTTTGCTAGTGATTTCGTCCATGTTTCGAATTTCTACCAGTGTTTCATGGGTTAGTGCTTTTATCTGCGCGTGATTTCCCAGCACTTTTCCTATTTCAATCTTGAAATCTCCCGTGGTCTTCATTTGAGCCTCCGTTAGTTCCAGCAAAATTTGTCCTTTGGCCGTTTTTCTAATTTTTGACACATTTTCCCCCAGTTTCTGCAGTGTGTCATTTGTCTTGAGCGTCCTTAAAATCTCGCTGTAGGACATATCACCGGTTGTCTCAATGATTATGGCATCGGGACGAGGTGGCGGTTTGTGCGGCGTCTTTTTCAGTGGCTTGCGTTTGACTGTAATCCAACCATTTTGTTTGCTCACTTCTTCTGCTTTGCCCTTGGCGGGGTCACTCCTTGCATCCTTATTTGAAGATGCTTCAGGCTTATTCAGCGCTTCCTTGTGAGACATTTTATATATTTCTCTTTGGCTCTGTCCTTCGCTTCGGCTGTATTTCGTCTTGGGGCCTCTTTGGTGTCGCCTCGGTAGTTGTTGGCATGGCAAGGGCACTTGGTCTTGTTTTCACTGTGCTCCTCCTGAGCACTTGCGTTCTGTTTGGATATCAAGCCGAGAAGGTCCCTCATGTTGTTGTTTATGGAACGCTGTGGTGGACGCATAATTTCGATCAACTTCTTGATGGCATCTCCTAGTTCCGTCATATAGTCTCCACAAGATTGTACCGCTTTCGTCAGAGGCGTGGTATCGCACAACGCTGGTGGCGACGACCTCGCTCTCGCTGGTTTCTCAATGACGAGGGTCTTGACTGGGGACCTGCCCAATTTTGGTGCGCGTTTAAAGGGGACACATCGGCAGAGCAAGCTCACATCATCCTCTCCATCCCGTCAGCAGAGAACTTGCTGGCGGCATTTCGAGGGACTCCCAATGCACCGCGCCGTGTACCTGTCTGTTCATATTGACAGCCGCACCTAACATGGTGAACAGACGCTGACCAGAAAGCCGCCAAATTGTGGGTCCGTCGCGCCTGGATTTTCATATTTCTCGTTATGCCCATGCATGATGGGAGGGACACATATTTCTATGAGGCGGTGTCTATTCGCCACAGTCACAGGAGCTTCAGCGGATCTGCTAGCTTTTTATACCGCATCCTCCACTCCTGCCGCTCATCGTCGGGGATTGCTTATTCGTTTTAACTTATTTCGCAACTGATCTGCTACTACAGGCCGTTCGGCTATCCACGACCTGCCGACCCCCCCGGTAGCTTAGAGCCCAGCTAGAGAGTCCAGAGCAAACCCAACCGGGTCTTGTATTATAACATTGTAACACTTATTGTGTTGTATTTGTTTAACAGATTGTGTCTTCATTCGTTGTGTGCGCTCAATTCCATATGGATATTTAGATCTCACACTCCCTCTTCTCCCCACTTCGGTAAGTTTTGCATGAGATGAAATGCAAAATTTAATCAAATTTACAATATTTCTTTTCTTTTCCAGAATGTAAATTTACAATATAATCATTTATAGAAACTTTTCACAAAATGTAAGGTACATTAACTGAAATTTTCTTAAACTCAGGCTTAATTATAAATTTTTCTTACTAAGTAACATTTTTTATTCCAAAGTTAAAGCTTTATTTAATTATTGTATAAAGTTTTTCACTTTTCCAAGATTTACATTTCTTAATTTTTTTTTCCTTTTTCTATACTTTTCTTTCCTTTTTTGCTTTCTTTAAATTCTTAATAATATTTTTTTCTCACATCTTTATCTCACAATTTGTTTTTGATTTACATAATTTTTTTTCATATTGCGGTACTGTTAAAAACTACTAAAGCGCGATAAATCAAGCACTAAACAGGCCAGAGACATTAAATTTTATCTCTGGGATGGTATGAGATGACTTTATAGGAACCGCGTTCAAAATTAGACAGTGGGCGTTGCACAGCCCACTTTTAAGTGAAAACCCATATCTTGGGATTTGCTTAACCGCTTTCAACCAAATTCGGTGCATAACGTTCTTTTCATATTTCTATGTTATAGTGCGAAAATGGGCGAAATCGGACTACAACCACACCTACTTCCCTTATAACACCATTTTAAATTCCATCTGATTCTTTCACTTTCCACTATGCATATCAAGCAACAATGATTATATCGGGGTAAAACTTTGCGTGAATAATACGTTTAAACCGAAAACTGTCTAAATCGAACCAAAGCTGTTCAACCCCCAAAGTACTAAATATGTGGACCCCAGTGCCTATTGTTGATCTTTTACCGAAAAAATCAGTCAATCCACAAAGAAATCTCAAATAAATATACCCTTTGACTTTGCGAGAGTATAAAATGTTCGGTTACATCCGAACTTATCCCTTCCTTACTTGTTTTTTGATTCCATTTGAATAAAAGTGCTGCAGAGTCGCATCGAATGATTGTCGAGGCATATGGTGATCATGTTATTTCAGAAGCAACATGCGAAAGATGGTTTCAACGGTTCAGAGATAATGATTTTGATGTGAGAAATGAAGAACGTGGAAGGCCAGCAAAAAAAGTTTGAAGACGCTGAACTGCAAGAAATATTGGATGAAGATGAGATTTTGAGTCAAAAGCAAATGTCAACCATGTTAAATGTTGCACAACAAACAATTTCAGACCGTTTTAAAGGTATGGAGAAAGATCCAAAAGTGTGGAAAATGGGTGCCAGGAGAAAATTATGGGATAATCTGAGATAACCTTCAACATCGACTGCAATAACAGATCAATTCGGTAAGAATCTGTTTAGTGTAATCAAAAGGGTGCGGTATATCATGAGCTTCTAAAAAGTGGTGAAACTGTTAATACTAATCGCTATGGACATTAAATGATCAATTTGAACCATGCATTGGTCGAAAGGCGACCAGAATGGGCCAATAGAGACGGCAAATTTTGTTACACGACAAAGCACCTGCACACAAAGCAAAATCGGTTGAGGATACAATCGAAGTACTTGTCTGGGAGCTGCTACCCCACCCGCCGTATTCGCCAGACACGCATTTGCTGAGCTGCACTTCGATTCCTAAGCAGAAGTCGAAAATTAGGTGTCTGATTGGTTTGTTCCAAAAGGATAACATTTCTATGGGTATGTTATCCATAAATTGCCAGAAAGGTAGACAAATAGTGTAAAAAGCAGTGGTCAATACTTAAATATTTTTTTTTGCTTTCTCATTCAAAATTATTATTTCATTTTCTTAAAAAAAAGAGTAACAACGTTTAAGTTTCCGAATATAATGTAAATATTCCTTTGAAATCGAGCGCTCTTGCAACCAGAAAGGAATTTCAAAAGAAAAAGGAATGTCGAATTGCGTGCCAACGAGCTGTTACGGAAAAGAACTCTAAGCATGCGATACGAGCACTAGCGGCACGGACTCCTCATATTTTCTCGTCGTCCCTCCGCCTACGAAAACCGGTTTTTTGCGGCAATAAGAGACCTTGTCTGAACAAGCACATACATAGCTCATGACGATTGACCAGTTTTACGTCGTCACAATTCCAGTTTTGTGAACTGATTTCCCCACGCATTCATAATAATCAAACTATCTGTAGGTAAGCTAGCCACAACTTGTTGAAAACGGTTCTGTCACTAAAAGCTATCATCCAGTTAAGCTACCAGCGGTTAGGGATAATATTAAATATTTCCTAGACATATAGCGGGAGTATGATACTGCACTGTAAATAATTCTTCAAAATAAAAAGACGGATCACTTTTAATCAAGTAGAAGTTTTCATGTTGTTCCTTTTGCGCATAGTTCTTCATTAAATAAAAAATGAAAAAAAAATGTTTAAGCGATTAAGCAAATTGAATTTGTCTAAGAAAATTATTTGTATTTTTTACAAACATTGCTTTTTGAAAAAATTACTAATATCGAATATAAGAGGACATTTTCACTCATAATCGTACTGCATATAAGCGAAATCGATTCGGTTTGTTTAAAGAATATAAATACATATGTACCGTGGTCGTGTAAAAAGTAATAATAACAATAACCCTCGAAATTGAAAAATCGTCAAAGTTGTATATTTTAGTTATAGGGTAGAACCAAAAAACGTTTATTGTACAAGAAAAGCTCGACCATTGAAAAGTACAAAAAGTACAAGTACACTTGGGACATTTTATCTCATATGTGATATGAACTCAACCGAAGGTGCTAACCTTGATAATATTGGGTATATGAGAATAGCACCAAACAAATAATCAGAAGTTATGATATTAGTCATTATTCATATTCAGTGATAAACCATCTTATGCTTGAGAGATCCACTTTGAGCCGGTTTCCTAATACTCGGTTAATATTGCTCTTGACCTCTGGTAGCTCAACTCGACGATAGGTTTAACTGACAGACAGTTTAATTATTGTTAATGTGTGTGGAAGACAGTTCACAAAACTTGCATTGTGAATACGCAAAAGTTATATAAACGTCATGGGCCATGTAAATTAATTTAAAAAAAAAAAGAGCAACAATAAAAGATATACTGGGGTGTTGTGGAATCCAATACAGATTTGCTTAGCTGTCAGAATTGCAAATTAGTTCTGATCTTCAATGGTGTCGCAGAATCTGATTGGGGACTGCTACATGTTTAATATGTATTGACCGCGATACAGGTTCGCGATATTTATAGGACGTCCTTACAAGACGGATGTAACCAATTTACCACTACATTTGTAAAATTTCCTTTCGTCCACTACTACATATTCGAAACTAACTTTTTGTTTTTAAACGGAAAATTCTGTTGTAAGAGTAGCAACATTCATCATGCATAATTTATCAATGCGTAAGAATGAGATGCACAAATAAATTAATCATTTTCCATCGACAATGGCCGACATTATTTGGAGAAAATTTTTGACGTAAGCGCTATTTTTTTGATATGCTCGATAAATTTTATAGTATTTTATTTTGTTTTGTAGATTCAAAAGACGTTTACAAAGAAGATAAGTTTTTGAATTTTATGTTTTTCTTAAAGAATTGATTAAATATAATTGCAGAGAGAGAAAAACTCTCAATGTGCTGCCCGAGCTGGAAATCGATTGATATTTTTCTCAATGATGATTCCAAGGTAGGTTGCCTTAAGGTTGGAAAGACGAATTACTTACATTGTCTTGCCTCCTCTAGGTTGTATTGCCTTGTAATTTGCAACGCATGATTTAGAACGCGCGAAAGATTTTCCATATCAATAAGCGCATGTCCACAGATCTGTCGCCGCTATGAGTAATTAACGACGTACTCAATTTCTTGCAGGGCTGTGTCATTGTGGTGGGCAACGTCCATCTTTCGAAACAGGCCAATGAGACACTCAACACTTTCCATTTAGCTGGTGTGTCGTCAAATAACGTTACACTGTTGCTACGTATCAAATTGAAATATTCCAAGTGTTAAGCGTAGAGGTAGTGCGCAAATCGCTTAAGACGGAAATTAATGGTATGCTGTAGATCTACGGCCTTGCTATGTAATAGCAGCTTACTGATTACAAGTAAGTAAATTATAGAACTCTTTTAGATGTTATACCTATATAATTGAGGCCATACATCGGCATTATATATATATAATATATAACTAGGGTCGCTAGTGGTCGAAATTCAAGCAATAAAAAATACAATTTATTAACAACGTTAATAGTATTTAAATTTTATTAAAGAATTTGAAAAAATGTTGAGCAAAATCTAAAGAAATTTGTAGAAAACAATTTACAGAAGTAAATTAAAAAAAATATTAAATTCTATATGTTCGGTTTCTGATTTTGGCTTAATTCTTGCTTGAATGAACAATCGAATCCAATCGGCTTATTTGAATTCGTCGTCATATGTGGCCACGTATGCATCTGCGAAAGGATACTAAAATAATACAACGGATAACCAAGAGCTGACTCTTTCGATGGTTGTACAAAATCCTTTGGAAATTCTTTCGAAAATTTTCCATCTTGCATACATACAGAGCTTGGATTCAAACCAGCGGATGGACCGTGGATCATGTGTTTGGCAACACATTCATGTAATTCTGGCTGTAAATTTTTATGCGGCATCTCTGCAATTTTATCAATATCAGCACTCCCGAAAATTTTGTAATTTTCACATAAAGGGTGCGTTCGAGATGGCAATCACGACAGCAGTGTTGCCAATTTGTCAAAGTATCACGTTTTGCGTGAATTTCTGGCAACACTTGTATCACGTTTTACTGATGAAATGAGATGATTCATTAGGATAAATATTAATTACAATATCCGGCCAATTCGAATTGCAAGTCATTGTAACAAAAAGCGATTGCTTGTCGAAGTTTAATACATATTCCTCGGAGCATCAGTGAAGGATGAAGGCAACATCACTTTATGACCAAAGCTAACATCTTCTACTTGATTCGTTTGCAAAAAATCAGTCATATTGTTATACACATCTGCCCTCAAATTCACTTGATTTTATCTTATAAAATGTAGTCGACATCCTTCTATTCTCACATATGTACATATCAACAATGTAGTGCAAAAATAGTTACTGGGATTTATGCAAAATGCTAAATTGATTGTTGCACGTTATGCGATATATTAACGTGCTAACTACAATCTCCTTTAAGGAATAGTAAAAGATATGCCAATGGATCCAAAGCAGAATCTAATACTGATACATTCTTAACCACACCATTTATTTTTGAAAAATATCTTATATTTCTCCCAAATGGTGGTTCACCATTTACAGTCATAAATAAACAACATGAGTTCGAGTTGCATCTTTATGTCTTCGTATAGCTGTGTCACGATTCACGGCATACAAATCTCTTTCTCTGCATTGCATACTCTATCACAATGTCTCTTCATTGTACGAAATGAAGGAATAAATTCTCTCCAGTTTAACAGAAATTTGTCTCCTTAAAACAGCATCGCAAGTTTTATTTGATTTCTCTCGCATTCTATATTGAAAAGCCTGTCACATTAGTCACAAATGCTGTGACAATGGGGCTGTTCTTTGATAAAATATATCGTGAACTTTGACATGGTAAATTACTCTTAAAATTGTGTCAGAAATATTAGCTTCCGAACTGACCATAGCATAGGCCGAATGTTAGCTTTGAATGTTGTCGAAATAATTTTTTTTCATATTTCTATCATTTGATTTGAGACCGTCATATTATGAATTAAAAAAATCATTATGTGTTATAATTGGAAGATGAACTTTACTCTTATGACAACAATTTGTTTCACTCATTGTAGACTCTGAAGCAAAATGCTTAGCTAAACAATGACTACAAAGCGCGTTCATAGAACCAATATGATAGGGATTAAAATTAGACGACACTTCAACCAATGTACATTTGAACGAACTTCGCAAAGGAATTGAATTATTATCAACATTACCATTAGGTTAGGTTAGGTTAGGTTAGAGGGTCGATCCCCAGAAGGATCACACTTGGACAGCTTAAACGCCGGTCCGTTGTGATACCCAAAACTCCTCTGAGCCGGATCAATAGACCCTTACATGCCGCAAAGCGCTTTGTGCCTATGACAAACTTGTTGAGACGGCCTATATCCATTTCGGACAAATCTTCTGGTCCGCCAAAAGTGTGATTGCCGAGATGTTTCATTCTCAGCCTAGCAAAAGACACGGTTCGCGCACTCAGGGCTTGTATTGCCGTTCTGCTGTCGGAGTGAATACTCACCTCTCTAAACGAAGCTGCACTTCGTAACAGTACTTCTACTGCCACCTTGATCGCGGCCACTTCCGCCTGAAAAACGCTACAGTGGTCCGGTAGCCTGAAGCAAAGATTTACGGAGAGCTCTTTACAAAAAACCCCCCTCCAACTTTCCCTCCTAGCTTCGACCCATCCGGCTTCTTCCCCTCTACATCTCCCTCGTCGGGATATGAGCAGAGAAAAAGCCGCCTCGAGTGGCCGCTGTGACGCAGTGATCCAAACTTTTAGGAATGCAGCTGAAGCAGAAGAGAATTGTGGCGTGTCCTTGTTCGGACCTCTTCAAGAGCCCAGTTTCCCTGATCCTAATAGCACACCTCGCAGCAATGCACCTACCGGCAATGTCCACAGGTGCTATATTTAATATAGCGTTGAGAGCTATCGTTGGTGTGGTTCGCAGTGCACCGGAGATTCCGATGAGCGCCGCTCTTGGCTTGACTACGGTTTCGTAGAGCCAGAACACCACCTTTGGTGAGTGTCCCCACCTTTTCCCTATAGCTCTCTTGCAGCAATATAAGGCGAACAATGCCTTCTTGACTCTCTCAACATTATCATTAACTTCAATTAAATTTAAATTTGTACTACTCAATTGCATATTTTCTCCATTTCTTTGTCTCTGTACTCTCCTTGAAAGCGATTTACGGTAACGAACAAACAAATTATGTTCACACTTTGTTAACAAATTGAAAGTAAAAACAAAAAAAACTCACCAATTATAAAAGCAGTAATGGGATATCGTCAACACACACGGGGAAATTATCGCTTTAAAGTATTAAAGTATAAAATATATTAAAGTTGTCAACTCAATTTTCGTTAAAAGTTGCAACAAACCAACCGCATGCAAGGAAAACGAGAAAAAATTCAATCACTTCCAATTTCGTTGTTGTTGTTGATATTGTCGATTCAACTAACTACATAAAATTGACTATGGAAAAAAAATTTTCAAAAAATTAACTATCACACAATGCACTTGAAATTAATCCAAAAATTCCTAACTAACCAAAATATAACGATATCATTCGTTATTTCCACTTCAATGTGGTTTTGTTTTTACAAACAATACTTGAAAGTGGAGGAAGAAAATCGCAACCACAAATCCGTTGTAAACGATACACAATTGTCCGATGTATAATACTTATGTATTCTCTTGAAAATAACATCGACCATGAAAACGCGCCAGTCGCTAAGAATTGTATTAGGACGACTTACGTTTGTTCTGTTCTGCTGTGCGGCACGCTCGTATAGGCGACGATGATGCTGTGATGTGTATATCCGCCCGCGCATAGGTTCTCTGCTATTTAACTCGCGGCGTGACTGCAGTATAGATCGGCTTGCTAAATTCAGCCAAGCTGTGTGTTGCTTGCTAGCGTATTCGCTACATGTTACTTTGGGATGGCATGTGTTGCTAGAATTAGCGTGCTTTTCTCGTTGTAGCCGAATACTTGTTGTGTTGTTTACGTGGCATGGTTTTACCGTTATGTATGAATCCTTGTGGTGTTTTCAGCTGCATGTCTTGTATACTTTTTTTTTTTTTTTTTGTGTTCGGAGGGGGAATCTTCTAAGATATCGTCATTTTTGCGGACGACATGCACGATTCGAGTTGTCCGCTAATGGTGCACCTCATTCGGGACCACGCCCATCCAGACTTGCGGAACAACGCGCCTACGTACTAAACCCTTAACTCCATCATCAGTGCTAGTAAACGGCCCACGGAACTGCCGTTAGGCATTACATCGTGAGGCCAAGCTTAGCCATCTGGCTCGTCAGTCATTCCTTTTTGGCATCTCTCTCGATCATCCTTCTGCTTTCGCTCCGTTGCCACTCTTTCCTTCTAAGTTCTTGCAGAACTATCGCAGACCACATCCTCACTCGATCCCACACCAGTTTCGACTTAATCATGTGCCGCACAATGTTATCTGGCGTCACTCGTTCCGCTATTAGCTTCTCCACATTTCCTCTCTAATTTCCATACCTCGAGCAGGAGAAGAAAATGCGCAGCGCGTTTTCCCCGCTACTGTCACAGAAGGAACAATTAGTACTGTCATCATGGCCGTATTTGTGGAGGTATTCTCTGAAACAACCGTGCCCCGTCAAAAACTGCGTCAGGTAGAAATTCGTTTCTCCATGCTTCCTTTCTACCCATGCTTGCACGCTTCCAATAAGCCTGTGGGTCCATCTTTCCTTCGTTGCTGTGTCCCATCGTTTCTGCCATTCATTGATGCTTATTTGTCTTTCGTCTTTCCGCTCTGCAACCGTTAGTCGCCTTCCTAAACTTTTGGATCTATCGTAAACTCTTTTTCATTTCCATGGCCAATATGTCCGGTGGTATAATACCCGCTGCCTGGTGAGATACTGTGCGGAATGCGCAGATGACTCTAGTGGCACTGAGCCGAATTACGGATTTCGCCTTCTTGACAAAGGATTTATTCCGCAGTGCTGGTCCCCATATGGGCGCTGCGTACATCAATATAGATTGGCTCACCTTGGCCAATAGCACACGCCTTTTCTGACTTGGCCCCTATGTTGGCCACTATCCTCGCTAGTGCCGCCACTACCCGAGCCGCACACACACAGACTTTGTCAATGTGCGTCTTATAATTAAGTCTAGTGTCAATAAGTACCCCTAGGTACTTCAATGACTGCTTAGTCGTGATACTATAGCCGTCGATATTAAGGGTGATACCTTCCAGCTTCTTCCTGCTTGTAATCAGTACTGCTTCAGTTTTTTGTCCCGCAAGCTGGAGGTTTGTTGCTGCAAACCAATCTTTGATTTTTGTTGCCGTCTGATTACATAGGTTCTGGATTTGATCCAGTTCCTTTGCTACCACTATTACCGCAATGTCATCCGCGTATCCTATGATCTGCACTTCCTTCGGTAGTGGCAGGCACAGCACACCGTCGTAGAGTACATTCCACAACAGTGGGCCAAGCACAGAACCCTGTGGTACTCCACCCGATACCGTATACTTTTTCGGTCCGTCATCGGTATCGTACAGCAACTGTCGATCTGACAGGTAGCTGGCTACAATTTTCACTAGATAAGCCGGTGTTGCCTTACGTTCCAGGGCGCTTATTATATGAGGCCAATAAGCCGAGTTAAACGCATTTTGTACATCAAAGGTTACCACTGGTAGACTTCCGCTTCCGAAATCCGTATTTATTTTCGGAGAGGCCCTGGTACTCTTTTTCTAAGTGCGATTCTAATCGTACACAGATAATCCGCTCTAGTATTTTGCCAAGCGTATCCAGCATACAAAGAGGTCGATAAGAGTTGGGCTCGCCGGTTGATTATTAGGCTTCTGTAATAAGACAAGTCGCTGCCTTTTCCAAATTTTCGGGAAACACCTTTCCTGAAGCATTGTGTAAATAATTCTGTAAATGGCTTCGCATTATGATTGATGGCAATCTTTAAGATCGTCCAGGCCTGGCGCTTTAGCATTACCAAATCTCTGTGCCGCTTGAGCCACATCCACATCGTTGACTGTTTTGATTTCCATTTCAACATGTCCCTCTGCTTGAGCCTGTAGTTTTCTTGTGACTGCGACGGGAATAGGGTTTCCACGATGATTTTCAATAGCTTGGGGCAGGTCGGTGTTTGCACTTTGCCGACTTTGAATTTTGACATTACTATCTTGTAAGCATCGCCGCACGGATTTTCGTCGATTTTTCCGCAAAGTTCTTTGAAGCAGCATGCTTTACTCTTTTTTATTGCTTTTTTAAGGGCATTGCGCTTCCTTTTGTAGCGTTCGCGTAGTTCCTTATGCTCCGTTGATCCCCGATTGCTTTGGCAGCTCCTCCTCGCTTTATGACATTCATTTCTTAAGGTATTGATTTCATTACTCCACCTGTATACAGGTTTTCTGTATGGTCCGCTCTTCCTTCTGCACATAGAAGCGTCGCATGCTTTGCTAATGTGTCTTACCAGCATCCCCGCCTGTCGATCTGCGTCTTCGCGCAACTCATGTTGCCGTCTAGCAATAGCTTAAATATTTCTTCGTCTAAGGTTTCGACCTTCCACCCTTTCCTTTGTACCCGTTTTGCGAGCGTTCTACTTCGATTTTGGGTGGTTGGGTGCCCGATTTCAAACATAATAGCTTGATGGTCACTGTGAGTGTAGAGGTCGCACACCTGCCAGCTTGCTGTCCGCATCAGGGAACTGCTAACGAAAGTTATATCTATAATAGAGCCACGATCGTTTTTCTCGAAGGTGTTTTTGTTTCCGGTATTTAGCAACACCATGTCTAGCAACGAGAACGCCTTTAGCAGCGCATCTCCACGTCTGTTTGTAGAGATGCTACCCCACTCCATCGCCCATGCATTGAAATCGCGTGCGACCACGTTCATTGTGGTAGTTAATGCTTCTCTCACCAGTTCATCCAATATTCTTTCAAAATCATTTTGACATACGCTTGGTGGGATATAGCAACTGCAAAAGTTGATCCCACAGATTTTTGCTCGAGTGTAGAATGATTTCCCTAACAGCGGCTTGTCTTGGAAAGCTTTTCCTCCACATGCCCATAAGGCAGCTTTGTTCGTGCAATCGGAGATCCAGTTCCCGTCGCTTATGTTTTTGTACTGTTCACTAAGTAAGGCCAAATCCACTTTCTTTTCGTATACCGTCTGTTTAAGGAGCTCCTGAGCAGCTTCGCAGTGGTTAAAGTTCAGTTGCATGACTCTCATTTTGTGTTATTTTTTTTTTATATAGACACCTGAAACATCTCCTCAGGTTCTCCTTCGGTCTTATTCTGCACACTACCCACTACTACTTGATTTTATATGCGTCCAGGAGCGTCCTTGCCTCCCACGCGGGTAGGCTTATGACCGCAATTTGTGTTCCTCGGTACGCCGCCCTGATGCTCCTAATCGAGTTTGTGTCAAACTGCTTCATCTCTATTATCTGACTGCGTATGGCCTCGGCTATGTCCTCTTTGCTAGTGATTTCGTCCATGTTTCGAATTTCTACCAGTGTTTCATGGGTTAGTGCTTTTATCTGCGCGTGATTTCCCAGCACTTTCCCTATTTCAATCTTGAAATCTCCCGTGGTCTTCATTTGAGCCTCCGTTAGTTCCAGCAAAATTTGTCCTTTGGCCGTTTTTCTAATTTTTGACACATTTTCCCCCAGTTTCTGCAGTGTGTCATTTGTCTTGAGCGTCCTTAAAATCTCGCTGTAGGACATATCACCGGTTGTCTCAATGATTATGGCATCGGGACGAGGTGGCGGTTTGTGCGGCGTCTTTTTCAGTGGCTTGCGTTTGACTGTAATCCAACCATTTTGTTTGCTCACTTCTTCTGCTTTGCCCTTGGCGGCGTCACTCCTTGCATCCTTATTTAAAGATGCTTCAGGCTTATTCAGCGCTTCCTTGTGAGACATTTTATATATTTCTCTTTGGCTCTGTCCTTCGCTTCGGCTGTATTTCGTCTTGGGGCCTCTTTGGTGTCGCCTCGGTAGTTGTTGGCATGGCAAGGGCACTTGGTCTTGTTTTCACTGTGCTCCTCCTGAGCACTTGCGTTCTGTTTGGATATCAAGCCGAGAAGGTCCCTCATGTTGTTGTTTATGGAACGCTGTGGTGGACGCATAATTTCGATCAACTTCTTGATGGCATCTCCTAGTTCCGTCATATAGTCTCCACAAGATTGTACCGCTTTCGTCAGAGGCGTGGTATCGCACAACGCTGGTGGCGACGACCTCGCTCTCGCTGGTTTCTCAATGACGAGGGTCTTGACTGGGGACCTGCCCAATTTTGGTGCGCGTTTAAAGGGGACACATCGGCAGAGCAAGCTCACATCATCCTCTCCATCCCGTCAGCAGAGAACTTGCTGGCGGCATTTCGAGGGACTCCCAATGCACCGCGCCGTGTACCTGTCTGTTCATATTGACAGCCGCACCTAACATGGTGAACAGACGCTGACCAGAAAGCCGCCAAATTGTGGGTCCGTCGCGCCTGGATTTTCATATTTCTCGTTATGCCCATGCATGATGGGAGGGACACATATTTCTATGAGGCGGTGTCTATTCGCCACAGTCACAGGAGCTTCGGCTATCCACGACCTGCCGACCCCCCCGGTAGCTTAGAGCCCAGCTAGAGAGTCCAGAGCAAACCCAACCGGGTCTTGTATTATAACATTGTAACACTTATTGTGTTGTATTTGTTTAACAGATTGTGTCTTCATTCGTTGTGTGCGCTCAATTCCATATGGATATTTAGATCTCACACTCCCTCTTCTCCCCACTTCGGTAAGTTTTGCATGAGATGAAATGCAAAATTTAATCAAATTTACAATATTTCTTTTCTTTTCCAGAATGTAAATTTACAATATAATCATTTATAGAAACTTTTCACAAAATGTAAGGTACATTAACTGAAATTTTCTTAAACTCAGGCTTAATTATAAATTTTTCTTACTAAGTAACATTTTTTATTCCAAAGTTAAAGCTTTATTTAATTATTGTATAAAGTTTTTCACTTTTCCAAGATTTACATTTCTTAATTTTTTTTTCCTTTTTCTATACTTTTCTTTCCTTTTTTGCTTTCTTTAAATTCTTAATAATATTTTTTTCTCACATCTTTATCTCACAATTTGTTTTTGATTTACATAATTTTTTTTCATATTGCGGTACTGTTAAAAACTACTAAAGCGCGATAAATCAAGCACTAAACAGGCCAGAGACATTAAATTTTATCTCTGGGATGGTATGAGATGACTTTATAGGAACCGCGTTCAAAATTAGACAGTGGGCGTTGCACAGCCCACTTTTAAGTGAAAACCCATATCTTGGGATTTGCTTAACCGCTTTCAACCAAATTCGGTGCATAACGTTCTTTTCATATTTCTATGTTATAGTGCGAAAATGGGCGAAATCGGACTACAACCACACCTACTTCCCTTATAACACCATTTTAAATTCCATCTGATTCTTTCACTTTCCACTATGCATATCAAGCAACAATGATTATATCGGGGTAAAACTTTGCGTGAATAATACGTTTAAACCGAAAACTGTCTAAATCGAACCAAAGCTGTTCAACCCCCAAAGTACTAAATATGTGGACCCCAGTGCCTATTGTTGATCTTTTACCGAAAAAATCAGTCAATCCACAAAGAAATCTCAAATAAATATACCCTTTGACTTTGCGAGAGTATAAAATGTTCGGTTACATCCGAACTTATCCCTTCCTTACTTGTTTTTTGATTCCATTTGAATAAAAGTGCTGCAGAGTCGCATCGAATGATTGTCGAGGCATATGGTGATCATGTTATTTCAGAAGCAACATGCGAAAGATGGTTTCAACGGTTCAGAGATAATGATTTTGATGTGAGAAATGAAGAACGTGGAAGGCCAGCAAAAAAAGTTTGAAGACGCTGAACTGCAAGAAATATTGGATGAAGATGAGATTTTGAGTCAAAAGCAAATGTCAACCATGTTAAATGTTGCACAACAAACAATTTCAGACCGTTTTAAAGGTATGGAGAAAGATCCAAAAGTGTGGAAAATGGGTGCCAGGAGAAAATTATGGGATAATCTGAGATAACCTTCAACATCGACTGCAATAACAGATCAATTCGGTAAGAATCTGTTTAGTGTAATCAAAAGGGTGCGGTATATCATGAGCTTCTAAAAAGTGGTGAAACTGTTAATACTAATCGCTATGGACATTAAATGATCAATTTGAACCATGCATTGGTCGAAAGGCGACCAGAATGGGCCAATAGAGACGGCAAATTTTGTTACACGACAAAGCACCTGCACACAAAGCAAAATCGGTTGAGGATACAATCGAAGTACTTGTCTGGGAGCTGCTACCCCACCCGCCGTATTCGCCAGACACGCATTTGCTGAGCTGCACTTCGATTCCTAAGCAGAAGTCGAAAATTAGGTGTCTGATTGGTTTGTTCCAAAAGGATAACATTTCTATGGGTATGTTATCCATAAATTGCCGAAATTGAAAAATCGTCAAAGTTGTATATTTTAGTTATAGGGTAGAACCAAAAAACGTTTATTGTACAAGAAAAGCTCGACCATTGAAAAGTACAAAAAGTACAAGTACACTTGGGACATTTTATCTCATATGTGATATGAACTCAACCGAAGGTGCTAACCTTGATAATATTGGGTATATGAGAATAGCACCAAACAAATAATCAGAAGTTATGATATTAGTCATTATTCATATTCAGTGATAAACCATCTTATGCTTGAGAGATCCACTTTGAGCCGGTTTCCTAATACTCGGTTAATATTGCTCTTGACCTCTGGTAGCTCAACTCGACGATAGGTTTAACTGACAGACAGTTTAATTATTGTTAATGTGTGTGGAAGACAGTTCACAAAACTTGCATTGTGAATACGCAAAAGTTATATAAACGTCATGGGCCATGTAAATTAATTTAAAAAAAAAAAGAGCAACAATAAAAGATATACTGGGGTGTTGTGGAATCCAATACAGACTTGCTTAGCTGTCAGAATTGCAAATTAGTTCTGATCTTCAATGGTGTCGCAGAATCTGATTGGGGACTGCTACATGTTTAATATGTATTGACCGCGATACAGGTTCGCGATATTTATAGGACGTCCTTACAAGACGGATGTAACCAATTTACCACTACATTTGTAAAATTTCCTTTCGTCCACTACTACATATTCGAAACTAACTTTTTGTTTTTAAACGGAAAATTCTGTTGTAAGAGTAGCAACATTCATCATGCATAATTTATCAATGCGTAAGAATGAGATGCACAAATAAATTAATCATTTTCCATCGACAATGGCCGACATTATTTGGAGAAAATTTTTGACGTAAGCGCTATTTTTTTGATATGCTCGATAAATTTTATAGTATTTTATTTTGTTTTGTAGATTCAAAAGACGTTTACAAAGAAGATAAGTTTTTGAATTTTATGTTTTTCTTAAAGAATTGATTAAATATAATTGCAGAGAGAGAAAAACTCTCAATGTGCTGCCCGAGCTGGAAATCGATTGATATTTTTCTCAATGATGATTCCAAGGTAGGTTGCCTTAAGGTTGGAAAGACGAATTACTTACATTGTCTTGCCTCCTCTAGGTTGTATTGCCTTGTAATTTGCAACGCATGATTTAGAACGCGCGAAAGATTTTCCATATCAATAAGCGCATGTCCACAGATCTGTCGCCGCTATGAGTAATTAACGACGTACTCAATTTCTTGCAGGGCTGTGTCATTGTGGTGGGCAACGTCCATCTTTCGAAACAGGCCAATGAGACACTCAACACTTTCCATTTAGCTGGTGTGTCGTCAAATAACGTTACACTGTTGCTACGTATCAAATTGAAATATTCCAAGTGTTAAGCGTAGAGGTAGTGCGCAAATCGCTTAAGACGGAAATTAATGGTATGCTGTAGATCTACGGCCTTGCTATGTAATAGCAGCTTACTGATTACAAGTAAGTAAATTATAGAACTCTTTTAGATGTTATACCTATATAATTGAGGCCATACATCGGCATTATATATATATAATATATAACTAGGGTCGCTAGTGGTCGAAATTCAAGCAATAAAAAATACAATTTATTAACAACGTTAATAGTATTTAAATTTTATTAAAGAATTTGAAAAAATGTTGAGCAAAATCTAAAGAAATTTGTAGAAAACAATTTACAGAAGTAAATTAAAAAAAATATTAAATTCTATATGTTCGGTTTCTGATTTTGGCTTAATTCTTGCTTGAATGAACAATCGAATCCAATCGGCTTATTTGAATTCGTCGTCATATGTGGCCACGTATGCATCTGCGAAAGGATACTAAAATAATACAACGGATAACCAAGAGCTGACTCTTTCGATGGTTGTACAAAATCCTTTGGAAATTCTTTCGAAAATTTTCCATCTTGCATACATACAGAGCTTGGATTCAAACCAGCGGATGGACCGTGGATCATGTGTTTGGCAACACATTCATGTAATTCTGGCTGTAAATTTTTATGCGGCATCTCTGCAATTTTATCAATATCAGCACTCCCGAAAATTTTGTAATTTTCACATAAAGGGTGCGTTCGAGATGGCAATCACGACAGCAGTGTTGCCAATTTGTCAAAGTATCACGTTTTGCGTGAATTTCTGGCAACACTTGTATCACGTTTTACTGATGAAATGAGATGATTCATTAGGATAAATATTAATTACAATATCCGGCCAATTCGAATTGCAAGTCATTGTAACAAAAAGCGATTGCTTGTCGAAGTTTAATACATATTCCTCGGAGCATCAGTGAAGGATGAAGGCAACATCACTTTATGACCAAAGCTAACATCTTCTACTTGATTCGTTTGCAAAAAATCAGTCATATTGTTATACACATCTGCCCTCAAATTCACTTGATTTTATCTTATAAAATGTAGTCGACATCCTTCTATTCTCACATATGTACATATCAACAATGTAGTGCAAAAATAGTTACTGGGATTTATGCAAAATGCTAAATTGATTGTTGCACGTTATGCGATATATTAACGTGCTAACTACAATCTCCTTTAAGGAATAGTAAAAGATATGCCAATGGATCCAAAGCAGAATCTAATACTGATACATTCTTAACCACACCATTTATTTTTGAAAAATATCTTATATTTCTCCCAAATGGTGGTTCACCATTTACAGTCATAAATAAACAACATGAGTTCGAGTTGCATCTTTATGTCTTCGTATAGCTGTGTCACGATTCACGGCATACAAATCTCTTTCTCTGCATTGCATACTCTATCACAATGTCTCTTCATTGTACGAAATGAAGGAATAAATTCTCTCCAGTTTAACAGAAATTTGTCTCCTTAAAACAGCATCGCAAGTTTTATTTGATTTCTCTCGCATTCTATATTGAAAAGCCTGTCACATTAGTCACAAATGCTGTGACAATGGGGCTGTTCTTTGATAAAATATATCGTGAACTTTGACATGGTAAATTACTCTTAAAATTGTGTCAGAAATATTAGCTTCCGAACTGACCATAGCATAGGCCGAATGTTAGCTTTGAATGTTGTCGAAATAATTTTTTTTCATATTTCTATCATTTGATTTGAGACCGTCATATTATGAATTAAAAAAATCATTATGTGTTATAATTGGAAGATGAACTTTACTCTTATGACAACAATTTGTTTCACTCATTGTAGACTCTGAAGCAAAATGCTTAGCTAAACAATGACTACAAAGCGCGTTCATAGAACCAATATGATAGGGATTAAAATTAGACGACACTTCAACCAATGTACATTTGAACGAACTTCGCAAAGGAATTGAATTATTATCAACATTACCATTAGGTTAGGTTAAGTTAGGTTAGAGGGTCGATCCCCAGAAGGATCACACTTGGACAGCTTAAACGCCGGTCCGTTGTGATACCCAAAACTCCTCTGAGCCGGATCAATAGACCCTTACATGCCGCAAAGCGCTTTGTGCCTATGACAAACTTGTTGAGACGGCCTATATCCATTTCGGACAAATCTTCTGGTCCGCCAAAAGTGTGATTGCCGAGATGTTTCATTCTCAGCCTAGCAAAAGACACGGTTCGCGCACTCAGGGCTTGTATTGCCGTTCTGCTGTCGGAGTGAATACTCACCTCTCTAAACGAAGCTGCACTTCGTAACAGTACTTCTACTGCCACCTTGATCGCGGCCACTTCCGCCTGAAAAACGCTACAGTGGTCCGGTAGCCTGAAGCAAAGATTTACGGAGAGCTCTTTACAAAAAACCCCCCTCCAACTTTCCCTCCTAGCTTCGACCCATCCGGCTTCTTCCCCTCTACATCTCCCTCGTCGGGATATGAGCAGAGAAAAAGCCGCCTCGAGTGGCCGCTGTGACGCAGTGATCCAAACTTTTAGGAATGCAGCTGAAGCAGAAGAGAATTGTGGCGTGTCCTTGTTCGGACCTCTTCAAGAGCCCAGTTTCCCTGATCCTAATAGCACACCTCGCAGCAATGCACCTACCGGCAATGTCCACAGGTGCTATATTTAATATAGCGTTGAGAGCTATCGTTGGTGTGGTTCGCAGTGCACCGGAGATTCCGATGAGCGCCGCTCTTGGCTTGACTACGGTTTCGTAGAGCCAGAACACCACCTTTGGTGAGTGTCCCCACCTTTTCCCTATAGCTCTCTTGCAGCAATATAAGGCGAACAATGCCTTCTTGACTCTCTCAACATTATCATTAACTTCAATTAAATTTAAATTTGTACTACTCAATTGCATATTTTCTCCATTTCTTTGTCTCTGTACTCTCCTTGAAAGCGATTTACGGTAACGAACAAACAAATTATGTTCACACTTTGTTAACAAATTGAAAGTAAAAACAAAAAAAACTCACCAATTATAAAAGCAGTAATGGGATATCGTCAACACACACGGGGAAATTATCGCTTTAAAGTATTAAAGTATAAAATATATTAAAGTTGTCAACTCAATTTTCGTTAAAAGTTGCAACAAACCAACCGCATGCAAAGAAAACGAGAAAAAATTCAATCACTTCCAATTTCGTTGTTGTTGTTGATATTGTCGATTCAACTAACTACATAAAATTGACTATGGAAAAAAAATTTTCAAAAAATTAACTATCACACAATGCACTTGAAATTAATCCAAAAATTCCTAACTAACCAAAATATAACGATATCATTCGTTATTTCCACTTCAATGTGGTTTTGTTTTTACAAACAATACTTGAAAGTGGAGGAAGAAAATCGCAACCACAAATCCGTTGTAAACGATACACAATTGTCCGATGTATAATACTTATGTATTCTCTTGAAAATAACATCGACCATGAAAACGCGCCAGTCGCTAAGAATTGTATTAGGACGACTTACGTTTGTTCTATTCTGCTGTGCGGCACGCTCGTATAGGCGACGATGATGCTGTGATGTGTATATCCGCCCGCGCATAGGTTCTCTGCTATTTAACTCGCGGCGTGACTGCAGTATAGATCGGCTTGCTAAATTCAGCCAAGCTGTGTGTTGCTTGCTAGCGTATTCGCTACATGTTACTTTGGGATGGCATGTGTTGCTAGAATTAGCGTGCTTTTCTCGTTGTAGCCGAATACTTGTTGTGTTGTTTACGTGGCATGGTTTTACCGTTATGTATGAATCCTTGTGGTGTTTTCAGCTGCATGTCTTGTATACTTTTTTTTTTTTTTTTTTGTGTTCGGAGGGGGAATCTTCTAAGATATCGTCATTTTTGCGGACGACATGCACGATTCGAGTTGTCCGCTAATGGTGCACCTCATTCGGGACCACGCCCATCCAGACTTGCGGAACAACGCGCCTACGTACTAAACCCTTAACTCCATCATCAGTGCTAGTAAACGGCCCACGGAACTGCCGTTAGGCATTACATCGTGAGGCCAAGCTTAGCCATCTGGCTCGTCAGTCATTCCTTTTTGGCATCTCTCTCGATCATCCTTCTGCTTTCGCTCCGTTGCCACTCTTTCCTTCTAAGTTCTTGCAGAACTATCGCAGACCACATCCTCACTCGATCCCACACCAGTTTCGACTTAATCATGTGCCGCACAATGTTATCTGGCGTCACTCGTTCCGCTATTAGCTTCTCCACATTTCCTCTCTAATTTCCATACCTCGAGCAGGAGAAGAAAATGCGCAGCGCGTTTTCCCCGCTACTGTCACAGAAGGAACAATTAGTACTGTCATCATGGCCGTATTTGTGGAGGTATTCTCTGAAACAACCGTGCCCCGTCAAAAACTGCGTCAGGTAGAAATTCGTTTCTCCATGCTTCCTTTCTACCCATGCTTGCACGCTTCCAATAAGCCTGTGGGTCCATCTTTCCTTCGTTGCTGTGTCCCATCGTTTCTGCCATTCATTGATGCTTATTTGTCTTTCGTCTTTCCGCTCTGCAACCGTTAGTCGCCTTCCTAAACTTTTGGATCTATCGTAAACTCTTTTTCATTTCCATGGCCAATATGTCCGGTGGTATAATACCCGCTGCCTGGTGAGATACTGTGCGGAATGCGCAGATGACTCTAGTGGCACTGAGCCGAATTACGGATTTCGCCTTCTTGACAAAGGATTTATTCCGCAGTGCTGGTCCCCATATGGGCGCTGCGTACATCAATATAGATTGGCTCACCTTGGCCAATAGCACACGCCTTTTCTGACTTGGCCCCTATGTTGGCCACTATCCTCGCTAGTGCCGCCACTACCCGAGCCGCACACACACAGACTTTGTCAATGTGCGTCTTATAATTAAGTCTAGTGTCAATAAGTACCCCTAGGTACTTCAATGACTGCTTAGTCGTGATACTATAGCCGTCGATATTAAGGGTGATACCTTCCAGCTTCTTCCTGCTTGTAATCAGTACTGCTTCAGTTTTTTGTCCCGCAAGCTGGAGGTTTGTTGCTGCAAACCAATCTTTGATTTTTGTTGCCGTCTGATTACATAGGTTCTGGATTTGATCCAGTTCCTTTGCTACCACTATTACCGCAATGTCATCCGCGTATCCTATGATCTGCACTTCCTTCGGTAGTGGCAGGCACAGCACACCGTCGTAGAGTACATTCCACAACAGTGGGCCAAGCACAGAACCCTGTGGTACTCCACCCGATACCGTATACTTTTTCGGTCCGTCATCGGTATCGTACAGCAACTGTCGATCTGACAGGTAGCTGGCTACAATTTTCACTAGATAAGCCGGTGTTGCCTTACGTTCCAGGGCGCTTATTATATGAGGCCAATAAGCCGAGTTAAACGCATTTTGTACATCAAAGGTTACCACTGGTAGACTTCCGCTTCCGAAATCCGTATTTATTTTCGGAGAGGCCCTGGTACTCTTTTTCTAAGTGCGATTCTAATCGTACACAGATAATCCGCTCTAGTATTTTGCCAAGCGTATCCAGCATACAAAGAGGTCGATAAGAGTTGGGCTCGCCGGTTGATTTTTAGGCTTCTGTAATAAGACAAGTCGCTGCCTTTTCCAAATTTTCGGGAAACACCTTTCCTGAAGCATTGTGTAAATAATTCTGTAAATGGCTTCGCATTATGATTGATGGCAATCTTTAAGATCGTCCAGGCCTGGCGCTTTAGCATTACCAAATCTCTGTGCCGCTTGAGCCACATCCACATCGTTGACTGTTTTGATTTCCATTTCAACATGTCCCTCTGCTTGAGCCTGTAGTTTTCTTGTGACTGCGACGGGAATAGGGTTTCCACGATGATTTTCAATAGCTTGGGGCAGGTCGGTGTTTGCACTTTGCCGACTTTGAATTTTGACATTACTATCTTGTAAGCATCGCCGCACGGATTTTCGTCGATTTTTCCGCAAAGTTCTTTGAAGCAGCATGCTTTACTCTTTTTTATTGCTTTTTTAAGGGCATTGCGCTTCCTTTTGTAGCGTTCGCGTAGTTCCTTATGCTCCGTTGATCCCCGATTGCTTTGGCAGCTCCTCCTCGCTTTATGACATTCATTTCTTAAGGTATTGATTTCATTACTCCACCTGTATACGGGTTTTCTGTATGGTCCGCTCTTCCTTCTGCACATAGAAGCGTCGCATGCTTTGCTAATGTGTCTTACCAGCATCCCCGCCTGTCGATCTGCGTCTTCGCGCAACTCATGTTGCCGTCTAGCAATAGCTTAAATATTTCTTCGTCTAAGGTTTCGACCTTCCACCCTTTCCTTTGTACCCGTTTTGCGAGCGTTCTACTTCGATTTTGGGTGGTTGGGTGCCCGATTTCAAACATAATAGCTTGATGGTCACTGTGAGTGTAGAGGTCGCACACCTGCCAGCTTGCTGTCCGCATCAGGGAACTGCTAACGAAAGTTATATCTATAATAGAGCCACGATCGTTTTTCTCGAAGGTGTTTTTGTTTCCGGTATTTAGCAACACCATGTCTAGCAACGAGAACGCCTTTAGCAGCGCATCTCCACGTCTGTTTGTAGAGATGCTACCCCACTCCATCGCCCATGCATTGAAATCGCCTGCGACCACGTTCATTGTGGTAGTTAATGCTTCTCTCACCAGTTCATCCAATATTCTTTCAAAATCATTTTGACATACGCTTGGTGGGATATAGCAACTGCAAAAGTTGATCCCACAGATTTTTGCTCGAGTGTAGAATGATTTCCCTAACAGCGGCTTGTCTTGGAAAGCTTTTCCTCCACATGCCCATAAGGCAGCTTTGTTCGTGCAATCGGAGATCCAGTTCCCGTCGCTTATGTTTTTGTACTGTTCACTAAGTAAGGCCAAATCCACTTTCTTTTCGTATACCGTCTGTTTAAGGAGCTCCTGAGCAGCTTCGCAGTGGTTAAAGTTCAGTTGCATGACTCTCATTTTGTGTTATTTTTTTTTTATATAGACACCTGAAACATCTCCTCAGGTTCTCCTTCGGTCTTATTCTGCACACTACCCACTACTACTTGATTTTATATGCGTCCAGGAGCGTCCTTGCCTCCCACGCGGGTAGGCTTATGACCGCAATTTGTGTTCCTCGGTACGCCGCCCTGATGCTCCTAATCGAGTTTGTGTCAAACTGCTTCATCTCTATTATCTGACTGCGTATGGCCTCGGCTATGTCCTCTTTGCTAGTGATTTCGTCCATGTTTCGAATTTCTACCAGTGTTTCATGGGTTAGTGCTTTTATCTGCGCGTGATTTCCCAGCACTTTCCCTATTTCAATCTTGAAATCTCCCGTGGTCTTCATTTGAGCCTCCGTTAGTTCCAGCAAAATTTGTCCTTTGGCCGTTTTTCTAATTTTTGACACATTTTCCCCCAGTTTCTGCAGTGTGTCATTTGTCTTGAGCGTCCTTAAAATCTCGCTGTAGGACATATCACCGGTTGTCTCAATGATTATGGCATCGGGACGAGGTGGCGGTTTGTGCGGCGTCTTTTTCAGTGGCTTGCGTTTGACTGTAATCCAACCATTTTGTTTGCTCACTTCTTCTGCTTTGCCCTTGGCGGCGTCACTCCTTGCATCCTTATTTAAAGATGCTTCAGGCTTATTCAGCGCTTCCTTGTGAGACATTTTATATATTTCTCTTTGGCTCTGTCCTTCGCTTCGGCTGTATTTCGTCTTGGGGCCTCTTTGGTGTCGCCTCGGTAGTTGTTGGCATGGCAAGGGCACTTGGTCTTGTTTTCACTGTGCTCCTCCTGAGCACTTGCGTTCTGTTTGGATATCAAGCCGAGAAGGTCCCTCATGTTGTTGTTTATGGAACGCTGTGGTGGACGCATAATTTCGATCAACTTCTTGATGGCATCTCCTAGTTCCGTCATATAGTCTCCACAAGATTGTACCGCTTTCGTCAGAGGCGTGGTATCGCACAACGCTGGTGGCGACGACCTCGCTCTCGCTGGTTTCTCAATGACGAGGGTCTTGACTGGGGACCTGCCCAATTTTGGTGCGCGTTTAAAGGGGACACATCGGCAGAGCAAGCTCACATCATCCTCTCCATCCCGTCAGCAGAGAACTTGCTGGCGGCATTTCGAGGGACTCCCAATGCACCGCGCCGTGTACCTGTCTGTTCATATTGACAGCCGCACCTAACATGGTGAACAGACGCTGACCAGAAAGCCGCCAAATTGTGGGTCCGTCGCGCCTGGATTTTCATATTTCTCGTTATGCCCATGCATGATGGGAGGGACACATATTTCTATGAGGCGGTGTCTATTCGCCACAGTCACAGGAGCTTCAGCGGATCTGCTAGCTTTTTATACCGCATCCTCCACTCCTGCCGCTCATCGTCGGGGATTGCTTATTCGTTTTAACTTATTTCGCAACTGATCTGCTACTACAGGCCGTTCGGCTATCCACGACCTGCCGACCCCCCCGGTAGCTTAGAGCCCAGCTAGAGAGTCCAGAGCAAACCCAACCGGGTCTTGTATTATAACATTGTAACACTTATTGTGTTGTATTTGTTTAACAGATTGTGTCTTCATTCGTTGTGTGCGCTCAATTCCATATGGATATTTAGATCTCACACTCCCTCTTCTCCCCACTTCGGTAAGTTTTGCATGAGATGAAATGCAAAATTTAATCAAATTTACAATATTTCTTTTCTTTTCCAGAATGTAAATTTACAATATAATCATTTATAGAAACTTTTCACAAAATGTAAGGTACATTAACTGAAATTTTCTTAAACTCAGGCTTAATTATAAATTTTTCTTACTAAGTAACATTTTTTATTCCAAAGTTAAAGCTTTATTTAATTATTGTATAAAGTTTTTCACTTTTCCAAGATTTACATTTCTTAATTTTTTTTTCCTTTTTCTATACTTTTCTTTCCTTTTTTGCTTTCTTTAAATTCTTAATAATATTTTTTTCTCACATCTTTATCTCACAATTTGTTTTTGATTTACATAATTTTTTTTCATATTGCGGTACTGTTAAAAACTACTAAAGCGCGATAAATCAAGCACTAAACAGGCCAGAGACATTAAATTTTATCTCTGGGATGGTATGAGATGACTTTATAGGAACCGCGTTCAAAATTAGACAGTGGGCGTTGCACAGCCCACTTTTAAGTGAAAACCCATATCTTGGGATTTGCTTAACCGCTTTCAACCAAATTCGGTGCATAACGTTCTTTTCATATTTCTATGTTATAGTGCGAAAATGGGCGAAATCGGACTACAACCACACCTACTTCCCTTATAACACCATTTTAAATTCCATCTGATTCTTTCACTTTCCACTATGCATATCAAGCAACAATGATTATATCGGGGTAAAACTTTGCGTGAATAATACGTTTAAACCGAAAACTGTCTAAATCGAACCAAAGCTGTTCAACCCCCAAAGTACTAAATATGTGGACCCCAGTGCCTATTGTTGATCTTTTACCGAAAAAATCAGTCAATCCACAAAGAAATCTCAAATAAATATACCCTTTGACTTTGCGAGAGTATAAAATGTTCGGTTACATCCGAACTTATCCCTTCCTTACTTGTTTTTTGATTCCATTTGAATAAAAGTGCTGCAGAGTCGCATCGAATGATTGTCGAGGCATATGGTGATCATGTTATTTCAGAAGCAACATGCGAAAGATGGTTTCAACGGTTCAGAGATAATGATTTTGATGTGAGAAATGAAGAACGTGGAAGGCCAGCAAAAAAAGTTTGAAGACGCTGAACTGCAAGAAATATTGGATGAAGATGAGATTTTGAGTCAAAAGCAAATGTCAACCATGTTAAATGTTGCACAACAAACAATTTCAGACCGTTTTAAAGGTATGGAGAAAGATCCAAAAGTATGGAAAATGGGTGCCAGGAGAAAATTATGGGATAATCTGAGATAACCTTCAACATCGACTGCAATAACAGATCAATTCGGTAAGAATCTGTTTAGTGTAATCAAAAGGGTGCGGTATATCATGAGCTTCTAAAAAGTGGTGAAACTGTTAATACTAATCGCTATGGACATTAAATGATCAATTTGAACCATGCATTGGTCGAAAGGCGACCAGAATGGGCCAATAGAGACGGCAAATTTTGTTACACGACAAAGCACCTGCACACAAAGCAAAATCGGTTGAGGATACAATCGAAGTACTTGTCTGGGAGCTGCTACCCCACCCGCCGTATTCGCCAGACACGCATTTGCTGAGCTGCACTTCGATTCCTAAGCAGAAGTCGAAAATTAGGTGTCTGATTGGTTTGTTCCAAAAGGATAACATTTCTATGGGTATGTTATCCATAAATTGCCAGAAAGGTAGACAAATAGTGTAAAAAGCAGTGGTCAATACTTAAATATTTTTTTTTGCTTTCTCATTCAAAATTATTATTTCATTTTCTTAAAAAAAAGAGTAACAACGTTTAAGTTTCCGAATATAATGTAAATATTCCTTTGAAATCGAGCGCTCTTGCAACCAGAAAGGAATTTCAAAAGAAAAAGGAATGTCGAATTGCGTGCCAACGAGCTGTTACGGAAAAGAACTCTAAGCATGCGATACGAGCACTAGCGGCACGGACTCCTCATATTTTCTCGTCGTCCCTCCGCCTACGAAAACCGGTTTTTTGCGGCAATAAGAGACCTTGTCTGAACAAGCACATACATAGCTCATGACGATTGACCAGTTTTACGTCGTCACAATTCCAGTTTTGTGAACTGATTTCCCCACGCATTCATAATAATCAAACTATCTGTAGGTAAGCTAACCACAACTTGTTGAAAACGGTTCTGTCACTAAAAGCTATCATCCAGTTAAGCTACCAGCGGTTAGGGATAATATTAAATATTTCCTAGACATATAGCGGGAGTATGATACTGCACTCTGAATAATTCTTCAAAATAAAAAGACGGATCACTTTTAATCAAGTAGAAGTTTTCATGTTGTTCCTTTTGCGCATAGTTCTTCATTAAATAAAAAATGAAAAAAAAATGTTTAAGCGATTAAGCAAATTGAATTTGTCTAAGAAAATTATTTGTATTTTTTACAAACATTGCTTTTTGAAAAAATTACTAATATCAAATATAAGAGGACATTTTCACTCATAATCGTACTGCATATAAGCGAAATCGATTCGGTTTGTTTAAAGAATATAAATACATATGTACCGTGGTCGTGTAAAAAGTAATAATAACAATAACCCTCGAAATTGAAAAATCGTCAAAGTTGTATATTTTAGTTATAGGGTAGAACCAAAAAACGTTTATTGTACAAGAAAAGCTCGACCATTGAAAAGTACAAAAAGTACAAGTACACTTGGGACATTTTATCTCATATGTGATATGAACTCAACCGAAGGTGCTAACCTTGATAATATTGGGTATATGAGAATAGCACCAAACAAATAATCAGAAGTTATGATATTAGTCATTATTCATATTCAGTGATAAACCATCTTATGCTTGAGAGATCCACTTTGAGCCGGTTTCCTAATACTCGGTTAATATTGCTCTTGACCTCTGGTAGCTCAACTCGACGATAGGTTTAACTGACAGACAGTTTAATTATTGTTAATGTGTGTGGAAGACAGTTCACAAAACTTGCATTGTGAATACGCAAAAGTTATATAAACGTCATGGGCCATGTAAATTAATTTAAAAAAAAAAAGAGCAACAATAAAAGATATACTGGGGTGTTGTGGAATCCAATACAGATTTGCTTAGCTGTCAGAATTGCAAATTAGTTCTGATCTTCAATGGTGTCGCAGAATCTGATTGGGGACTGCTACATGTTTAATATGTATTGACCGCGATACAGGTTCGCGATATTTATAGGACGTCCTTACAAGACGGATGTAACCAATTTACCACTACATTTGTAAAATTTCCTTTCGTCCACTACTACATATTCGAAACTAACTTTTTGTTTTTAAACGGAAAATTCTGTTGTAAGAGTAGCAACATTCATCATGCATAATTTATCAATGCGTAAGAATGAGATGCACAAATAAATTAATCATTTTCCATCGACAATGGCCGACATTATTTGGAGAAAATTTTTGACGTAAGCGCTATTTTTTTGATATGCTCGATAAATTTTATAGTATTTTATTTTGTTTTGTAGATTCAAAAGACGTTTACAAAGAAGATAAGTTTTTGAATTTTATGTTTTTCTTAAAGAATTGATTAAATATAATTGCAGAGAGAGAAAAACTCTCAATGTGCTGCCCGAGCTGGAAATCGATTGATATTTTTCTCAATGATGATTCCAAGGTAGGTTGCCTTAAGGTTGGAAAGACGAATTACTTACATTGTCTTGCCTCCTCTAGGTTGTATTGCCTTGTAATTTGCAACGCATGATTTAGAACGCGCGAAAGATTTTCCATATCAATAAGCTCATGTCCACAGATCTGTCGCCGCTATGAGTAATTAACGACGTACTCAATTTCTTGCAGGGCTGTGTCATTGTGGTGGGCAACGTCCATCTTTCGAAACAGGCCAATGAGACACTCAACACTTTCCATTTAGCTGGGGTGTCGTCAAATAACGTTACACTGTTGCTACGTATCAAATTGAAATATTCCAAGTGTTAAGCGTAGAGGTAGTGCGCAAATCGCTTAAGACGGAAATTAATGGTATGCTGTAGATCTACGGCCTTGCTATGTAATAGCAGCTTACTGATTACAAGTAAGTAAATTATAGAACTCTTTTAGATGTTATACCTATATAATTGAGGCCATACATCGGCATTATATATATATAATATATAACTAGGGTCGCTAGTGGTCGAAATTCAAGCAATAAAAAATACAATTTATTAACAACGTTAATAGTATTTAAATTTTATTAAAGAATTTGAAAAAATGTTGAGCAAAATCTAAAGAAATTTGTAGAAAACAATTTACAGAAGTAAATTAAAAAAAATATTAAATTCTATATGTTCGGTTTCTGATTTTGGCTTAATTCTTGCTTGAATGAACAATCGAATCCAATCGGCTTATTTGAATTCGTCGTCATATGTGGCCACGTATGCATCTGCGAAAGGATACTAAAATAATACAACGGATAACCAAGAGCTGACTCTTTCGATGGTTGTACAAAATCCTTTGGAAATTCTTTCGAACATTTTCCATCTTGCATACATACAGAGCTTGGATTCAAACCAGCGGATGGACCGTGGATCATGTGTTTGGCAACACATTCATGTAATTCTGGCTGTAAATTTTTATGCGGCATCTCTGCAATTTTATCAATATCAGCACTCCCGAAAATTTTGTAATTTTCACATAAAGGGTGCGTTCGAGATGGCAATCACGACAGCAGTGTTGCCAATTTGTCAAAGTATCACGTTTTGCGTGAATTTCTGGCAACACTTGTATCACGTTTTACTGATGAAATGAGATGATTCATTAGGATAAATATTAATTACAATATCCGGCCAATTCGAATTGCAAGTCATTGTAACAAAAAGCGATTGCTTGTCGAAGTTTAATACATATTCCTCGGAGCATCAGTGAAGGATGAAGGCAACATCACTTTATGACCAAAGCTAACATCTTCTACTTGATTCGTTTGCAAAAAATCAGTCATATTGTTATACACATCTGCCCTCAAATTCACTTGATTTTATCTTATAAAATGTAGTCGACATCCTTCTATTCTCACATATGTACATATCAACAATGTAGTGCAAAAATAGTTACTGGGATTTATGCAAAATGCTAAATTGATTGTTGCACGTTATGCGATATATTAACGTGCTAACTACAATCTCCTTTAAGGAATAGTAAAAGATATGCCAATGGATCCAAAGCAGAATCTAATACTGATACATTCTTAACCACACCATTTATTTTTGAAAAATATCTTATATTTCTCCCAAATGGTGGTTCACCATTTACAGTCATAAATAAACAACATGAGTTCGAGTTGCATCTTTATGTCTTCGTATAGCTGTGTCACGATTCACGGCATACAAATCTCTTTCTCTGCATTGCATACTCTATCACAATGTCTCTTCATTGTACGAAATGAAGGAATAAATTCTCTCCAGTTTAACAGAAATTTGTCTCCTTAAAACAGCATCGCAAGTTTTATTTGATTTCTCTCGCATTCTATATTGAAAAGCCTGTCACATTAGTCACAAATGCTGTGACAATGGGGCTGTTCTTTGATAAAATATATCGTGAACTTTGACATGGTAAATTACTCTTAAAATTGTGTCAGAAATATTAGCTTCCGAACTGACCATAGCATAGGCCGAATGTTAGCTTTGAATGTTGTCGAAATAATTTTTTTTCATATTTCTATCATTTGATTTGAGACCGTCATATTATGAATTAAAAAAATCATTATGTGTTATAATTGGAAGATGAACTTTACTCTTATGACAACAATTTGTTTCACTCATTGTAGACTCTGAAGCAAAATGCTTAGCTAAACAATGACTACAAAGCGCGTTCATAGAACCAATATGATAGGGATTAAAATTAGACGACACTTCAACCAATGTACATTTGAACGAACTTCGCAAAGGAATTGAATTATTATCAACATTACCATTAGGTTAGGTTAGGTTAGGTTAGAGGGTCGATCCCCAGAAGGATCACACTTGGACAGCTTAAACGCCGGTCCGTTGTGATACCCAAAACTCCTCTGAGCCGGATCAATAGACCCTTACATGCCGCAAAGCGCTTTGTGCCTATGACAAACTTGTTGAGACGGCCTATATCCATTTCGGACAAATCTTCTGGTCCGCCAAAAGTGTGATTGCCGAGATGTTTCATTCTCAGCCTAGCAAAAGACACGGTTCGCGCACTCAGGGCTTGTATTGCCGTTCTGCTGTCGGAGTGAATACTCACCTCTCTAAACGAAGCTGCACTTCGTAACAGTACTTCTACTGCCACCTTGATCGCGGCCACTTCCGCCTGAAAAACGCTACAGTGGTCCGGTAGCCTGAAGCAAAGATTTACGGAGAGCTCTTTACAAAAAACCCCCCTCCAACTTTCCCTCCTAGCTTCGACCCATCCGGCTTCTTCCCCTCTACATCTCCCTCGTCGGGATATGAGCAGAGAAAAAGCCGCCTCGAGTGGCCGCTGTGACGCAGTGATCCAAACTTTTAGGAATGCAGCTGAAGCAGAAGAGAATTGTGGCGTGTCCTTGTTCGGACCTCTTCAAGAGCCCAGTTTCCCTGATCCTAATAGCACACCTCGCAGCAATGCACCTACCGGCAATGTCCACAGGTGCTATATTTAATATAGCGTTGAGAGCTATCGTTGGTGTGGTTCGCAGTGCACCGGAGATTCCGATGAGCGCCGCTCTTGGCTTGACTACGGTTTCGTAGAGCCAGAACACCACCTTTGGTGAGTGTCCCCACCTTTTCCCTATAGCTCTCTTGCAGCAATATAAGGCGAACAATGCCTTCTTGACTCTCTCAACATTATCATTAACTTCAATTAA